>NW_006922447.1:74733-81509 GCF_000298275.1 Orycteropus afer afer
AATTATTGTATTTTATTATACATTGTGTATGGGATATGAAAGTGTTCTTAATAAGATCTAAGGAAAATACTAAGGATATTATTTCTTTCCTTATAGTGAATGGAATCAATTAAATCATTTCAAGAATATCATTTAAAAAATAATACTGTAAGTGAATGATTTAGATAAAGGAGTGCACAGCTTAGAAAAAAATCTTAGATTTTAATAATACCTATATAAATCACAAACTTTCAATTCTTAAAAATATTATGATATAACAAAATTTAAATTATTATAAGTAATTTTAAAAATATTCTGTCCAAAAAGAATTAGTCAAGTTAGTCATAAAGACAAATATTATTAACAAATACATATATCTATCTATCCACCTATCTATCTATCCATCTATGTATCTATCTATATTTTTTTCCAAAATCCTTACAAATCAAGTGTTCTACAGTCCCAAAAACTATTAATCTGTCAGCCATTTGTTGTACAGTGATGACTTGTATTTTGCCATGATGCTAGAAGGTATACCACTAGTATTTCAAATAGCAGCAATGTCACCCATGATGGACAGGTTTTAGCAGCGGTTCCCGACTAAGACAGGCTAAGAAGAATGACATACCTAGACCTACTTCTGAGAACAATGAACACTGTAGAAATAGAGTAGCAAGGAAACATTGTCTGATATATTATTGGAACATGAGCCCCTCATGTTAAAAGGAACTCAAAATATGACTGAAGAAGTGCAGCTTCCTCAAAATGGTGCTGATCTTCAGGTAATGGAGGGTGCAAAGTTTTCTGGACCTTCACAGGCTGATGTGCATGACTCAACCTGATAAGAAACAGCTGTAAACATCCATTTACAATTAGTACATGGAATGTTCAAAACAAGGATCTAAGAAAGTTGAAATTTATAAAATTGAAATGGCATGCATAAAAACCCATATCCTAAGCATTAGTGAGCTGAAATGGACTGGTTTTATCAGTTTTGAATCAGATGATCATATGATCTACTATGCCTGCAATGACAGATTGAAGAGGAATGACATCACATTCTTCTGAAAAACATTTCAAGGTCTATCCTGAAATACAGTACTGTCAGTAATAGTATAAATGATAGTCATACACCTGTAAGGAGGACTAATTAATACTTGTCTCGGACTCATAGCAACCTTAAGCACAGCAGAATGAAACACTGCTCCGTCCGTTGCCAGCCTCACGTTCCTTGCTATACCTGAGCCCCTAGTTGTACTCACTGTGTCAGTCCTTCTCATTGAGGGGCTTCCCCCTTTTCACTGACCCTCCACTTTAGCAAGCATGATGTCCTTCTCAAGGGAATAGTTCCTTCTGACAACATGACCTAAGTAATACTATTATTACTCATATTTACATTGTTATTGTTGTTATTGTTATTTGCCGTCGAGTCGCCCCCGACTCATAGCGACCCCTCCTTGGGTTTCCGAGGCAGTATCACTACGGAAGTAGGATTGCCCAACCTTCCTTCTGAGGAGTGGCTGGTGGGTTTGAACAGCCAGCCTTCTGGTTAGCAGTCAAGTGCCCTAGGCACTATGCTACCAGAGCATACCAACCACTAAAGCCAAAGATGAAAGCATTGAAATTTATACCAAATTTTGCAGTTTGAAATTAACCAAACATACAATTAACTTATAGTTACTGTTGATTGGACTGAGAAAGTTTAAAACAAAGAAGGATCAACAGTTGGAAAATATAGCCTTGATGACAGAATTGTGCAAAACCAGTGACTTCTACATTGCAAATACTTGTTTTTCAAAAACATAAACTGGGGCTATATAAGGAAATTTTGCCAGAAGTAACACTCAGGAATCAAATAGACTTCATCTGTGGGGAGAAAAGATGGAAAGTCCAATATCATCAGTGAGGTTAAGGTAAAGACCAGCTGTGAATTGGACTACAAATTGCTCATACGCAAGTTAAGTTAAAGTGAATAAACTTAAAACAATTTCAGAAGAGCCATAACACTGTCCTGGGTATATCTTGCCTGAATTTAGAGACCTTCAGAAGAATAAGTTTGACACATCGACCACCAATGACCAAATACTAGGTCAGTTGTGGCGTGACATAAAGCACATCATATATGAATAAAATGAAATGAAATGAAAATGGCAAGAAGTGAAGAAAAAACTAAAATAAATGTCAGAAGAGAATTTGGAACTTGCTCTTTAATGGAGAGTAGTTAAAGCAAAAGGAAGAAATGATGACATAAAACAGCAGAAAAGAATGCAAAAGAGAGCTTTAGAAGACACAAGACAGTATTATGATGAAATGTGCAAGGTATTGCAGTTAGAAAAACAAAAAAGAAAGAACATGTTCAAAATTTCTCAAGCTGAAATAACTTTTAAAAAATCAAGCTTCAAGTTGCAATGTTGAAAGATGCTACAGACAAAATAGTAAATGATACAGGAAGAATCAAAAGAAGATGAATGAAATACATAGAGCCACTGTACCAAAAGGATTTGGTCAATGTTTAACTGTGCCATTAGGTAGCATATGATCAAGAACTGATAATAATGAAGGAAGAAGTGCAAGCTACAATGAAGGAATTTGTAAAACACAAGGGTCTAGGAGTTAACCAAATACCAATTTAAATGTGTCAACAGATACAGTCCTAAAGTTGCTCATTCATTTATGAGAAACTTGGAGGGCACCTTCTTGACCACCAAGTGAGAGAGATCCATATTTGTTCCAATTCCAGAGAAAGGTGAACCAACTGAACTTGGAATTTCTCAAACAATAACATAAAAAACTCATGAAAATAAAATTTTGCTGGAGATAATACAAAAATGCCTGTGCAGTATACTGACAGAGAACTGTAAGAAATTCAAGTCAGATTCAGAAGAGGATGTGGAATGAAGACTATCATTGCTGCTGTCCGGTGGATCTTGGGTGAAGTCAGGTTATACTAGAAAAGTGTTTACATGTGTTTTATTGACTATGCAAAGGGATTCAACTACATGGATAATAACAAATTATGCATAACATTGTGAAGAATGGAAATTTCACGTAGTTGTGCTCATGAGTAATCTGTACAAGGTCCAAAGGCAAGTTTTTTTCAGCAGAATGAGTGGATACTACTTGATTTAAAATCAAGAAAGGTGTGTGTCTAGGTTGTATTATTTCTCTATATTTACTCAAGATTTATGCTGAGCAAATAATATGAGAAGCCTGACTATATTAAGAGTAATGTAGCTTCAGCATTAGACAAAGACTCATTGGCAATCTGCAGTACACAGATGAAACAACCTTGCTTCCTAAAAGTGAAGAGTACTTAAAGCACTTAATAAAGATCAAACACTACAGCCTTCAGTATGGATTATACTTCAACATAAGGAAAACAAAATTCCTCACGACTGGACCAAATAGCAACATCATTATATATGGAGAAAAGATTGAAGTTGTCAAACAGTTCATTTTATTTGGACCCACAAACAATTATCATGGAATTCACAATGAAGGAATTAAACAAGGTATTAAATTGGTCAAATCTGCTACAAAATACCTCTTAAATGTGTTAAAGAACAAAAATATCACTTTGAAGACTAAGGTGCACCTGAATCAAGTCATAGTATTTTCAGTAGTCTCATATGCACATGAAAGCTGAACAATGAATAAGGAAGACCTCTGAAGAGTCGATGAATATGTGTTTTAGTGTTGACAAAGCAAATGGAATGTAATATGGCCTGATAAAAGAATGAACACATCTGTCTTAAAGGAAATATATCTGGGATCATATGATCTATGGATCATAGAAAATTATACATAACATTATGAAGGATGGAAATTCTACATAATTGTGCTCATGAGCAAGCTGTACATGGTCCAAAGGCAATTTTTTTTCAGCAGAATGAGTGGATACTTAAAACTGAGAACAGCCAGTCTTCATCTCTTGTATCTTGGTCATGTTGTCAGAAGGGACCAATCCCAGAAGAGTGGTATCACGTTTCATAAAGCAGAGGGTCACCAAAAAGGGAAACACCCTCAATGAAATGGATTGATACAATGTTTGTGACAATGGACTCAAGCAGTGCAATGATGCAATGATGGTGAGGAAGGCCTAGGACTGGACAGTGTTTTGTTGTGTTACTCAGAGAGTCATTATGTGTCTGAACTGACTTGATGGCACCTGAAAACAACAACCCAACTCCAAAGCTAAGCTATATACAGCTATACATTATCTAACATTCACTATGTTCTCTGTGAAATAGGACATCATGTTATTTGGACATTGTTTGAACACTATGACAAATTTTGATCTTGCTTTTTGTTCGAGCATCTCAAGCAAGCTTTGTGCTTTAGCAGTGATCATCAAGGTGGTGAGAGAGATTCACTTTTGTGTTTGGTCTGCAATCTAATATGTGAGAAATTTCTCCCTGCCTGATACAGATCCATGTCACATTTTCCTTAGCCTTTTAGCTTTCAGTGGAACAAAACCTTTAAGAACCTGGGGAAGTTTTCTTTGCTTTTCAGGATTATCATTGATTGTTGAGTGTGACATGCCTAAATCATGAGCAACAGCATTCTTTGATTGTCCACCACTCGGTTGCTTAATAATCTTTTGTTTCATTTCCAAATCAATACTTCTCCTTGGCTTCTTGTTGCTGCTGTCACTATCACTTTCTTTATTGTATTTGAGAGACTTGATACATATCCCATGAATATTTTTGAAACATTAAGAAGAAAGATAACACTACAACACTCAAGAGAAATGTGATACATGAGTTTGGATGCTGTTGCTTATGAAGAAGCATACCTTGATACACAGTAATTTTTTTAGATGGAAAGTACAGTACAGTGCACATAGAAGCCAGAAAAATGGGCTTTTATTATAACTATCAAGACATATAAAATCTATATATATTATAGGACATGTACAGGAACATGTATACATGTACACACACTGCTGTCGAGTTGGATCCGACCCATGGTGACCCCTCCTTGGGTTTCTGAGGAAGTATCTCTATGGAAGATTGCCCAACCTTCCTTCCGAGGAGTGGCTGGTGGGTTTGAACCTCTAGCCTTCTGGTTAGCAGTCAAATGACTTAGGCACTATGCTACCAGATCTCCTTATGCATACACACACACGCACACACACACACACACACACACGCAGGTTGCAGGCCAAAACAGCCAGAGGAGGCCAGGAGAGGAAGTGGAAGCCAGCGGCAGGCTGGAACAGTAGGGAGGCCAGGAAGTGAGCAGAGCAGAGGGGTTTAGAACAAGTAATGGAGAAGACCTTTTGTCAGTTTGTCATACTGTGGTGCTTTGCATGTTGCTGTGAGGATGAAAACTATGCCATCAGTGTTTCAAATTCCAGCAGGGTTACCCATGGTTGACAGGTTTCACTGGAGCTTCCAGATTAAGGCAGATTGGAAGATAAAGAGGCAATCTACCTCTCAAACAACTGGCCAACAAAAACCTTATGAATAGCAGTGGAACACTGTCTGATATATTACTGGAAAATTTTATGAATTGCTCTGAATCATTGTTCAATACAGTGCTGGAAGTTGAGCCCCTCATGTCAGAAGGGTCTCAATACAATGACTGCATTTTCAGAGTATAGCTGACAGAGATAGAGTAAGCTTTTGAGACCTCCATTTGCTTTTGTGGCACTACTCAAAATGAGAAGAAACAGCTGCAAACACCCATTAATTGGAACATGGAATGTATGAAGTATGAATCTAGGTAAACTGGAAGTTGTCAAAAAACGAAATGACATTCATAAAGATTGATAACCTAGGCATTAGCGGGGAGCTCTGGTGGTGTAGTGCCTAAGGCACTTGACTGCTAACCAAAAGGCTGGTGGTTCAAATCCACCAGCCACTCTTTGGAAGGAAGATGGGGCAATCTACTTCGGTAGTGATACTGCCTCAGAAACCCAAAGAGGGGTTGCTATGAGTTGACTCCGACTGGGTGGCACATAACAACAGCAACAACAGGCATTAGTGAGCTAAAGGGGACCAATTTTGGCCATTTTGAATTAGACAGTCACGTAATCTACTGTGCTGGGAATGACCAATTGAAGAGAAGTAGTGTGATATTCATCATCACAAAGAATGTTTCAAGATCTATCCTGAAGTACAGTGCTGTCAGTGAAAGGATAATATCCATACGCCTACAAGGAAGACCTACACGTAGTTAATACTACTATTATTCACATTTACACACCAACCACACAATCCAAAGATGAGGATATTGAAGATTTTTACCAACTTCTGCAGTCTGAAATACACCAGCCATGAAAACAAGATGTGCTGATTATCACTGGTGATTGGAATGCAAAAGTTGGAAACAAAGAAGAGTCATGGGGAGTTGGAAAATATGACCTTTGTGATGGAAATGCCACTTAAGATAACAACTTAGAATTTTGCAGGACTTATTCATTGCAAATATCTTTTTTCAACAACATAAACTGAGGCTATACATGTGGACTTCTCCTGAGAGAGTATACAAGAATCAGACTGACTACATCTGTGGAAAGAGAATTTCAGCATCTTCTGCAAAACAAGTCCAGGAGCTGATTGTGGAAGAGATGATTAATTGCACATATGCAAATTCAAGGTGAAGTCCAAGACAATTAAAACAAGTCCACGAGAGCCAAAATTTGACCCTGAATATATCTCTCCTGAATTTAGAGATCATCTAAAGAATATACTGTATGCGGGGGCAAGATGGCGGACTAGGCAGAAGGATTGCACAGACCCTCTTCAACAAAGAAAAGGGAAACCAATTAACACAGACACAGAAGATAATCT
>NW_006922447.1:108579-116949 GCF_000298275.1 Orycteropus afer afer
GGCATTGTGAGATGACATCAAGACCATCATCCTTGAAGAAAGTAAAAGGTCATTAGAAAGACAGGAAGAAAGAAAAGACCAAAATGTATGTCAGAGGAAACTCTGAAACTTGCCCTTAAATGGAGAGTAGCTAAAGCAAATGGAAGAAATGACAAGGTGAAAAAGCTGAACAGAAGATTTTAAAGAGTGGCTCGAAAAGACAAAGTCAATTATTATAATGAAATGTTCAAAGACCTGGAGTTAGAAAAGTAAAAGGGAAGAACATATGCGGCATTTCTCAAACTGAAAGAATTGAGGAAAATTTAAGCCTGGAGTTGCAATACTGAAATGTGGGCAATATATTGAATGATGCAGGAAACATCTGAAGATGATAGGAGGAATACACTTAGTCATTAGTCACTGTACCAAAAAGAATTGGTTGATGTTCATACATTTCAGGAGGTGACATATGATCAAGAACCAATGGTATTGAAGGAAAACATCCAAGCTGCACTGAAGTAATTGTTAAAAAATAGGCTCCAGGAATAGATGGAATACCCATTGAGATGCTTCAATAAATGGGTGTCACACTGAAGGCACTCACTCGCCTATGCCAAGATTTAGAAGACAGTTACCTGGCCAACTTACTGGAAGAAATCCATATCTGTACCCATTCCAAAGATAGGTGATCCCACAGTATGTGGAAATTATAGAACAATATCATATGAAAGTTAAATCTTACTGAAGATAATTAAAAAATTGTTGCAGCAGTATATTGACAGAGAACTTCCAGAAATGCAAGCCGAATTTGGAAGCGAACGTGGAATGAGAGATATCATTGCTGATGTCAGATGGATCTTGGTTGTAAGCAAAGAATACCAGAAGAGGTTTACTTGTGTTTTATTGACTATGCAAAAGTATTCTATCCCTCACTCGTCTATGCCAAGAAAGCTGGAAGACAGCTACCTGACCGATTGAAGAGATTCATAGTTGTGTCCATCCAAAAAAAAAAAATGTGACCCATTAGAATGTATAAATTATTGGGCATTATCATTAATATCAAACACAAGGAGAATTTTGTTGGAATTTATTTTTTTAAATGTTGCAGCAGTACATAGACAGAGAACTGCCAGAAATTCAAGCCAGATTCAGAAGAGGACATGGAAGGAGATTTGTCATTGCTGATATCAGATGGATCCTGGTTGCAAGCAATGAACACAAGACCATGTTTTCCTGTGTTCTATGGGCTATGCAAAGTCAACAATGAATACCAGAATTTTTGTTTCTGTGTTTTCATGACTATGTGTGGATTTTAACAAATTTTGGATAACATTGGGAAAGGTGGGAATTCCAAAACACTTAATTGCACCATGAAGAGCCTGTACATAGAAAAAGAAGCAGTCATTAAATAGAGCAAAGGTACACTGCATAGTTTAAAATAAGGAAATGTGTGAAATCTTGTTGTATTCTTTCCTAATACATATTAAATCTGTATTCTGAGCAAATAATCTGATAAACTGGGCTATATAAAGAAGAGCATTGCATAAGGTTTGAAGGAATACTCATTAACAACCTGTAATAAGCAGATGACACACCCTTGCTTGCTGGAAGTGAAGAGGACTTGATGTAGTACAATGCAGTACAATGAAGTACAGAGACTACAGTATTCAGTATGGATTATATTTCAACATAAAGAAACAAAAATCCTTACAAAGAAAACACAAGTCTTCACAATTGGACCAATAAGCAACATATGATAAACAGAAACAATATAGAAATTGTCAATGACTTCATTCCATGTGCATTCACATTCACACCCATGAAAGGAGCAGTCAAAAAAATTAAATGATGTGTGAAATAGGGCAAATGTCCTGCAAAAAGCATTTTTAAATCATTAAAGAGCAAAGATGTCAGTTTAAAGACTAATGTGAACCTCATCCAAGCTACAATGTTTTCAGTCACTTCATGTGCATACAAAACTTGACAATGAACAATAAAGATGAAAGAAGAATGTTGAATATATAATGGACTGCCATAGAACCAACAAATCTTGGAAGAAGTCATGAAAGAAGTACAGCTAGAATGATCCTTTGAAACGAGGATGGTTAGAATTCATCTCAAGAACTTTGGACATGTTACCAAGAGGGACTAGTTCCTAGAGAAAGACATCATGCTTGACAGAGGGTCAACTAAAAAGAAAAACCCCCTTAATGACATGGATTGACACATGCAACAATGCAACAATGTTCTCAAACATAGCAATTGTTCTCAAACAATTGTGAGGATGGTGCAAGACCTGGCAGTGTTTCTTTCTGTTGTGCATAGGGTCACTGTGAGTTGAAACCAACTCTAGGGTACCTAGCAACAACAACAACAACAACAATAACAAAATCATTATATATCTTGCAATGCAATATTTGTGCATACAAGACACATGAGATGTAAGTGTTCGATGTAGGAAGTCGTTATGTTTGTTACATCCTATTCTCTGATCAGAATTTCTGAACTTATTTATGTCCTATCAGACCATGGACTTATATGTGGTCAGAAGTTGCCTGAAAAAACACGTATATAGCACATAATTGTACATACATATTTGGTGTATATATATATATATATATATATATATATATATATATACACATACACACACACACACACACACACATATATATAATACATATATATTCTTATACTTTGCAAGGGCTACAATATATGAGTTGATTATGTACAATTTTGTAAGATGTCATTTCAAACATAAAATGTTTAGTGTTAGTAATAATCACCTTTCCTGAAATGACAGGTGGTATTGCACTCTGTGCTACATTGTAATGACTAATCTCCATAAGCACAGTAAGAAAACTCAATACACAACACCATATGTGGACACGAAGTTTCAGAGTGCCATATGCTCCTAAGACACATACAAAATACTTAATACAGCAACCCCTAGACCATGGCATGTGTGTTTCATTGAGCTGTAGCTAGGAGGCCTTATTGTGCGATGCTCATCCCATTCCCTTCAAATTCATTCCATCTCAAGCCACTTTGTGGTGTAGTTTTATTCTTTACTAGTAATATTTTCTTTTTTGTCCCTGGTCCTAAAAAAATTAAAAAGTGTTTGTTATTTATCCATAATCCACAAGTTTAAGTTATTGATATTTTATTTATTTAGTTTGAATTATTTTTTTTACTTTATATCTTTTCTTATTATTTTTTTCCCAAATAACTTCCCCTTGATTATTTTCATTATTTATAGTAAAAAATGAACACACTAGTCTTAGGAGAAATACCACCAGGGTACACTATAGAAGAAAGAATGTTTGGACTTCATACAACTTACCTTGGACGTGTCATCAGCAAAGACAGTCAATTAAAAAAGCTATCATCATCTTTGGTAATGTAGAGGGCCAGTGAAAATTAGGGAAACCTTTGATTAGATGAATTGATACAATAACCAAAGCAAAGGTTTAAGGACACTAAAATTTATGAAAATGGTACAAGTTTGGTTAACTTTTTGTTCTATTATAATAAGGTCATAATGGGTCAGAGCTGAATTGATAGCAACCACCAATGACAGCAATATGTCATCTGTTTGAAAAAATCCAGTTATGGGGGCATAATATACTGTTGTGAATTCTGGGTTAATGATGATGCTATGTACTATAACACAAGAAAATATATTATACACACACACACACACACACACACATTAAGAGTGACCTATAGCTATAGCTACAACCATGTTAATTCTTAAATTTTGTGCAAAAATCCCAACCAAGTTTCACTATGGATTTTGCCCAAAATTTGGTATTTCAGTAACTGATCAAATGCTTCTTGTCTAGGACCCTCAGATTTTGATATGCATGCTTCTATAAGAACCAGACTGGAGCTCTGGTGGCATAGTACATAAGGCTTTTGATTATTAACCAGAAGGCTGGTGGTTCAAACCCACCAGCCACTCCTCCAAAAAAATACTGGGCAATCTACTTCCATAGAGATACCTGCCTAGGAATTCCAAGGAGATGTTTCCATGAGTCAGAACTGACTCAATGGCAGTGAATTTGTTTTTTGTTTGGTTGTAAGAACCAGAACACTTCCTTTGTATTACACATATAAACATAGTTGTAAAAAAATCTACTTTCAGTGAAAAATATTCATTTACACTCTCTATTAAAATCACAGTGCCTGAGAACACACGTCCCCTCTGAAAATAGTGCAATGATTCTGCATACCTAAACCAAACCAGGAAAAAAAAAAGAACCTCACTGCCTGCAAGTACTTTTCGATTCATAGTGACCCCTCCTAAGGTTTCTGAGGTGGTATCTCTACAGAAATAGATTGCCCAGTCTTCCTTCTGAGTGGCTGGTGGGTTTGAAACACCAGCCTCTTGGTTGGCAGTCAAATGCCTTAAGCATTAGGACAAAAGAGCTCCTACATCACTACCACTTGCTTATTTACAGACTTCTCCAACCTTAATGAAGAAAGAAAAATTTCTAATATGTCCCAAATGTAGTCATGTTGCCTCCCAATTTCACCCCCATGTACAAAAACTTCTGGTGCCTTAATTTAAAAAAAGTAAATGTCAGGGGAAAAATGTCCTTTATCAAGCATGCTAATTTCCATTGCTTTGCTGTCAAAAAAGCAAAGTCTCTAAGTAGGTTAACAGAATATTAAATATAATTTTGATAATAAAATAATGTTATATTGGCACACATTTAAGTATATTTCAGACAATTGAGTATCATTCCTTAACAAAACAAACAAAAACAAAAAAACAAACAAAAAGCCTTTTCATTTCTCCTTCTATTATGTATGAAAATCTAAAGAATATGGGAAACATACTGTAGTCAAACAAATGTAAGTTCCTTGACTTGATTCAGCAAGGGAGAAAATACTAAAGTCACTATGGGTCATATTACAAAGTTGGACTTAAAGAGCTACTTATAGGGCTACAGGTTTGGAGGTAGTCCTAGAATGGTCTGGGTGGGATTAGTTTTAATTGGGAAACTATGGAGTTGTTGGACAGTTTAATAGCCTTTTCTTCAAAACACTTAAATACATCTACAGTTAAAATTTGTTTTATTCTTCAAATATAAGATCTGAATGAGCAGAGGTTAAAAGCGGTCAAATACATCACGACTTGTTCTGGCACAAATAGTCAGTTTTATGAATCACTATGCAATCTGTTTGGAAACGTCTTCTTTCAAATCTCAGTACCCCTCACAGATCACATCCCAATACAGCCATTTATTTAGCTTATCAGTACACTTTCCTCCAAGGCACTTTTTCAGCATAATATAAAGGATATATACTACCATGTTTTAGGAACATGAATGACCTAAAATTTTGCCATCCCATTAATCAGAATGTTTTTCAGAGAATGTTGTAAGCAGTTGGACCAAAATAGGTCTGTCTGTAAGATGTCTATTGCTACAGCTTGCTGTGAAAAATAGTTGGGCAGTAGCATTTAAGACTGGAATCACACAATTGGTAGGTTCCACTAAGTGAAAATTTTAACCTTAGGATTTATTTTATTTTTTGTAATTTTGAATCATATTCCGTATGCTCCATAAACTATTTAGATGTGCCTTGGAATTTTGAGTATGTCACCATTCAAATTAGGTATAAATGACTATAAATTAGGAATAAGTATTAACATTGTTAGTATCTGAAAAATACTCCCATATTTGGTGATTGTCAAGTACAAGGGAGTATCATGAGAGCATTCTAATCAAAAGACAGGCATTTACCATTTTAAAATATAGAGACTTGAGCAAAGAGTATAAGGAGCTCTGGTAGCACAATGCCTATAGCATCTGACTACTAACAAAAAGGTTGGTGGTTCAAACCCACCAGCCTCTCTACAGAAGCAAGACTGGGCAATCTACTTCTGTAAAGATTTACTGTCTCATAAACCCCATGGGGGTCCTTATGAGTCAGAGTCTACTTGATGGCAGTGGGTTTGTCTTATTTTTTTTTGAGAAAAGAGTATAGAGAATAGTTATATGTAAAGAAGAGTGTGGCTACCAGTGGTGTTAAGTGTCGATTGTCAGGAACTCTTTTTCCTACGACGTTGGGCAGAAGAGTGTAATGTACCTGTACCCTCCCAAACCCATTGCCATCAAGCTGATTCTGACTCAGAGTGACCCTGTGCAAGTAGAACTGGCCCATAGGATTTCCAAGTCTATAAGTCTTTAGGGAAGCAGCCTGTCTCACCTTTTCCTGCAGAATGTTTGAGTTTCAGCAGCCAAACATTTGGTTAGCAGCCAAATGCCTTAAATATATGTACAAACACATAATATATGTATATGTATATGTATATGCATATGTACTTGTATATATATGTATATATACGTATATATGTATACACACACACACACATATATATATATTGCCCAACCTTCCTCCGAACACACACACACACACACACACACACATATATATATATATATATATATGTATCCTGCTTCCGGAGTGATACTGCCTCGGAAACCCAAGGAAGGGACGCTATGAGTCGGGCCGACTCGACAGCAAATAACAACAACAACAACATATGTGTGTGTGTGTGTTTGTGTTTAAGCTTATATATATGCATATACAAAGCACCCTGGCAGCCCAATAGTTGAGCACTCAGCTGCTAACAAGAGGTCTGAACTCAGCAGTGCCTCCATAGGGGAAAGACATGGTGGTCTGCTTTTGTAAAGATTACAGCCTAGGAAACATGGTCGAGCTGTTTTACTCTGTCATATAGCCTCTCTACGAATCAGAATTGACTCAATGGCACAGAACAACATATGTATACACACACACACACACACACATATACATCTAAATACTTTTTTATTCAAAATATACTATAAAATTACATACTAATGAATAAGCTTGCATCTTCATCAACATTAATAACACCTGTAGAATAGGTTTATTTAATTTAATTAATGCTTTCTCTATTTCAAGCATTTTGTCACTATTATAAATCAAGCATTAGCAATGTCACATATATATGTAATTGCCTCATTTGAATTGTGGTATTGACAAAAGATATTGAAAATAACATGGACTAACAGAGGAACGACTAAATCTCTCTTGGAAAATGTACAGCTAGAATGATTCTTAGAGGAGAGACTGACCAGACTTGGTCATACTGTCAGAAGAGACCAGTGTCTGGAGAAAACTATCAGGCTTGGTGAAATAGAAGCTTAGCGGAAGATGAGAAAGTCATTAGTGAGATGGAGTTACACGGTAGCTGCAGTCATGGGAGCAAGCACAGCAGTGATCATGAGCTTGGTGCTGGACTGGGCCGTGCTGTTTTCTGTTGTGCACAGGCTTGTTTTGAGGTGGAACCGAACTGAGAGCACCTAACAGCAACAATAACACACACACATAATTGCTTATTTATCTAATGTTATTGAGGTAAAAATCCCAAAGTAGAATCTCAATACTAAAAGGACACATATTTTAATTATTTTAATAAATACTATCAAAAGTGATATCCAGAAAGGTTATCCCAATTTATACTCCCACCAGCAATATATGTCACAAACTGCCAACAATGTTAGTTAATATTTGCAAATACATTAGGTAAAATTAAAATTTTAAAAAGCTTTATAATAGAGTTATTTTTTTTTATAATCTTATTGTAGAGTTAACTTTTTCTGAGGCTAAAGTTAATTACTTCTTCTTTTCTATTTATTTTATAATTAGATTCTTTCATGGGAGCTCTGGTGGCATAGTACCTAAAGCACTTGACTGTTAACCAGAAGGCTGGCAGTTCAAACCCACCAACAAGCCTTCAGAAGGAAGGTTGTGCAATCTGCTTCCGTGGTGATACCACCTTGGAAACCCAAGGAGGGGTTGCTATGAGTCAGATCTGACTCAACAGCAGTGACTTCAGTTTGGTTTGATTTGTCTACTATTGGGTATGTATGTTGAAATCCAGTTTGATTGGTAAACATAGTGGACTATTTATGACTTTACTTATACAGGAAACTGCCTCCTAGCCTGCTCCTTCCCACGCATTTTGAATTATCTTTTGCTGGTCCCATCCGCTGTCCCTTGACTCAGTAATCTAAGGCTAATATATGACATTAAAGTTTTGGCAAATACCACAACTACCTGTAAAACTGCTCCAGCACCAGGAGCTAGAATAAAGAATAAAGGTCATTTAGGTCACAACCAGACAAGTCAAGACACAAAATTGCCTCCTGCCCCAGCAATCCATGCCACTTTCCTGTGGCCACCAGCATGTGATGGTTGGTAAACACGATACCAGCCAGAACACTTTCTTACTGAGAGTCAGCCTTCAATAACCATTCTTCTGGTGGCTGTAAGGTGTTTTTCTTTTTCTTTTTCTTTTTTTTTTTTTTTTCTCCCCCCTAATATTCCAGA
>NW_006922447.1:119899-126610 GCF_000298275.1 Orycteropus afer afer
GGTCAATGACATGAGACAAAGTATATGTGAACTGCTGTATGAAAAGTGAATTTACTCTGTAAATCTTCACCCAAATCCTAAAAAAAAAAAAAGTTGGTCTCATTTTTACTTACACTCAAGATAAGGGGGCTATAAAATTGCATGATGTATTTGGGACCAAATTAAGTTATATGTACTCTCTTTTCTTTCCTTGATTTTCAAGTCTAGATGAAGTCATATTTAATGCAATTTTCTTCTTCTTCCTTCACAGTATTGGCATGCAATGAAGGCTTCATTGACATTCAGTTTGATGGCCCCTAAGAAACTCAGAAAACAAACTCAAAGGAGTGCAGGTGGCACAATACATAAGGCATTTGACTGTTACCAGAAGGTTGGCAGTCAAGACCCACCTGCTGCTCTGTGGAAAATGAAGGCATCTACTTCTGTAAAGATATACAGCCTTGGAAACCCAATGGGGTCATTAGGAATCACAGTTGATTCGATGGTGGATCAGGCATATAATGGCAAATCTCTAAAGATTTCTGAGGATCCCATGGAATCTGTTTCATTTATAGTTTTGTGGATCAAGCTTGACTTCTTCCATAACCCCAGTTGGATTCTGATAATCTTCAAGCACATCACTGCACCAAATATGTACTTTTGGCTGTCTTGATAGAGATCCTTGTGTATGGGGTCCACCTTATCCTTCCACATTTTCTACCTGATCCACAGGAAGTTGGTATATTTGCCAAGCTTGTACATGACAGATATCTGTAGTTTTATCTTCACTCATCTTTGCCATGTCTTTTGTTTTGTTTTGTTTTCTATTGTCTTTATCAAGGAGTAATTGGTTTATATCAGGACGTCTGTTTTCTAACCAAATACTCTCCTGCAAAATTGGATTCCACTCCCTTATTGGTGTCAATGCAATCCCTGCAGGTGATTGATTTCTACCCCAATTGATAAGTAAGGGATGCATTTCTTGGCATAAATACTGTAATCTTTTCTCCAAAATTCTTATATGGATCAGGGAAGGGGAATGTGATAAAGTGACAGAGGATAGTTAACTAAGTCCTGAAGAATGGTGTCCCAATAGAATTAATAGTTGCTATCTTAGAACATGGTATTTTTAGCACATTTTGATTTTAGCTATGGGTGCCAGTGCCAATAAAGTATGAGAGAAAGTCTCACTTAATATTCTGTCACAAGTATTTGTATGCAATGAATATAAAATATTTATTAATTATAATGGACTATACATGCAGAATCTATAATATTATTTTAAACGAATATGCCTTTTAAAGTCATGGAATTATAATCTTCTCATATGTACACTGTCCCTTGTTTTCCTAATCAATCCCTAAAGTGACATTATATTCATCATGTACTTGTGAGTTCAATTACCATTGTAATTCAACCGCCACATTTTATTCTTTGCCTTTGATGATTAGAAATCTTAGCCATGTGGCTAAATAGGAGAAGATATGCTTTCAAGAGAGTCATGGTAGCTTTCTGGTTCTTAATGTGGACCTTTACCTGAGGATTTGCTCTGATGTGATTATTTTCTATTTTCAAGTTGCCTAATGAATTTAGCCCTAATCCCTTAACTCCCACATTCTCCTTATTTTCTCTATTCTGTTATGCCAGAAACTGCATAATAAGCTAGTACCTTAGGTTTACAGTTGATTACAGATGTTTACAGGTGATTATTGAAGTAACTGCTTTTGGCTGTTTGACATTAACTTTCAGTGTCATTCTTAACACTGGCAATAGGGACATGATTGCCTAGATTGAAGCTGTCCAAAGATTTCATATTATTTGGATCCATAATCAACACCAATGAAAGCAGCAGTCAAAAAATCAGGTGATGCATTGCACTGGGCAAATTTGCTGCAAAAGGCTTCTTTAAAGTGCTGAAGAGCAAAGATATCTCTTTGAAGACTAAGGTGCACCTAATCCAAGCCATAGTATTTTCAACTGCTTTATACACATGTGAGAGCTGAACAATGAATAAGAGAGATCAAAGAAGAGTTGACGCTTTTGAATTGTGGTGTTGGTGAAGAATATTGAAAGTACTACGGACTGCTGGAAGAACAAACTAATCTGTCCAGGAGGAAGTGCAGCCAGAATGCACCTTGGAAGTGAGAATGGCCGGACTTTGTCTCACCTACTTTGGTCATGTTGTCAGAAGGGTCCATTCCCTGCAGAAGGATATCATGCTTGGTAAAGTGGAGGGTCAATGAAAAGGGGAAGGCCTGCAATGAGATGGACTGACAAAGTGGCTGTAATGATGGGCTCAGGTATAGTGAGGATTTTGAGGCTGGCATACCACTGGGCTGTGTTTCATTCTGTTGTACATAGAGTTGCTATGAGTCAGAACTGACTCAATGGTGTCTAAGAACAAGATAAGAGAGTCAATTCTTCTTAATTTTGAGTTTCTTGGAATTACTTCTAGCATCAATCACTATCTGTCTGTGTTGAATCAGGGAAATAAAATAATTTTGCTTCTTCATCTGGTGGCAGATATGATTAGCCAGGTTAGAAGTTGGGAGAAAAATCTGAATGTCCAACCACTCACAATAAACAGGAACATTCTGATTGTTTACCTGTCTTTCTCTCACCTTTGGTGAGAGAATGGAGAAGACACACACCCAACAATACCTTAGAATTTCTCTCTGACTTCTCCTGACCACAATGACTTGTTGAACACTGTTTCACTTTTGCCTTGTGAATTTCATTCTCTCCTCCCTCTCCCCCTCTTAACTCTAAATGAGAAATGTATAGGGAAGGGAATATTTGAAAACTTATTTCCAGATTACCCAAGTTGACACTGAATGAAAGAATGAGAGATAATTGCACATGTTGTCATATATATATTTTTCCAATGATTACATAATAAACTACCAAATTGTAAGTACTTGAATGATTTTATAGGTTTCTATATTATCTGCAAATTCTTATTTCAGATCAACAAAGTTTATAGTTGTTGAGTTTGAAGATGGGTGATTTATAGGAAAATAAGTTTTAAAACTTGAGATCAGATTTACCTAGGAATCTTAATAAGAATATATGTATGAAGGAAAAAAAAAATAATCTTTTTAATACAATGAGGTCACCTGCAGCCATAAGCAGAAATTGTAGTTTAGCATTTTGATAAAAGGAAGCAAAGAGCTGAATTGAAGTTTAGTCCAGCAATTTCAATCAGTTTACTTTTTCAAGAAATGCTGACATCTAATCAGAAACTTTAAGGATTATTATATTTTGCAAAATATGCTTGCATAGCATATAATCTTCCAATCATTTTTATAACTAACATTTGTGCATGAAACATATCTTTCTATCTGTATGATTAAACTTTTGAGGGAAACATAAAGTAAATTTTATGGCAAATCATTATGTCAACAATACTTCCTTTTTACATCGTTGAAGAATAAATATATAGATTTAAGCATTCTAAGAAAACTAAGTGTCTTATTTTGATAAAATGTTTTTTTATTTTTTTAGGATTGTTAGATAGTGCATACCAAGACAGTCAAAATGGCTTTGAGTATATAAAGAAAATATCTGAAATAAAGAAATAATTATTTTTCTATTGTGGACTAATTGAAGGTTTGCTTTAGTTTTCAAATAAGTTTTAAGAAGCTATTTCTGTTTATGAGAAAGGCACTTTGGTGGCACAATGGTTAAGAACTCAGCTGTTAACTAAAAGATTGGTGAATCAAACTCACTTAGTGGCACCTTAGAATTAAAGATCTCTAGACCTGCTCCCATAAGATGTATTGTGTTGTTCTTGTGTGCTGTTCAGTAAACTCAAACTCATAGCAATCTGACACGACAGAGTAGGATTTCCTCTGTAATCCTTACAGGAACAGATCACCAGATCTTTTCCCTTACAGAGCAGATGATGGGTTCAAACCAACTACTTTTCAGTTAGTAGTTGAGTAGTTAAACATTCTCATCACATGGAGTTGCTGAGTTGGAATCAATGCAAGGCCACCTAATGACAACAATACAGTTCACAAAAATTAAACACATTTTCAATAAAAAATATTAAAATTATAAAATAATACATTTACACTTTCTTAGAAAGAAATATATTTTAAGAAAATATTCTTACTTCATAGTTAAATCTTTTTAAAAAACATTATCATTAATCTTTTTGTAAGTTTTTTAATTGCCTGGACATAGGAAGTCTAGAATATTTAATCATTTTCACAGGACTTAGTCAGTCAAATGAGACTACAATTAATACGTGTTTTCTCAGGTGAGCTCTTTTCTTTTATTCTGATTGACCATCTCAGTATTAACAGATATTGCCTTTTCAAGCAGCTTTAAACAAACAAACAAACAAAACAGCTAGTATACTAAATGTCACATTTTAAACATTCAGTTAATACTTGATGCGTGAACAGATGAATGGATGAATAAGTGGATGTGTATAATAGTCTACAACATTCTATAAGTTTTTAAATTTGGCAAACAATTTTGAAAGTGTATCTTAAAATACATAATTTTACAATGAAGGTTAATGGACTTTAAAATTTTTGTTCTATGTTATAAATCTTCTACCTCTAATTATCCTTCAAGTCTATAAGTCTATAAATTATTTCCTATATGGAGCTATAAGCTTTAATTAAGCAACATTTCTTAGAAGCAGGTAAGAATAGTGAGAATGCCACCTTTGAAAAACCGTCTGAGAAGTTAGACTATATGAAGAAGAATGTGGCATCAGGAATGGAGGAAGATTTATTAACAACCTGCAATATGCAGATGAAACAATCTTACTTTTTGAAACTGAGTAAGTCTTGAAGCACTTCCTGATGAAGATCAAAGACTACAATCTTCAGTATGGATTACACCTCAGCATCAAAAAAAAAAAACAAAACAAAACATTGTCATAACTGAACCAATAAGCAACATCTAGACAAACAGAGAAAGGAATGAAGTTGTCAAGCATTTCATTTTACATGTATCCACAATCAACATCCATGGAAGCAGCAGTCAAGAAGTCAAATGACATATTGACTTTGGCAAATTCACTGCACAAGACTTCTTTAAAATGTTTAAAACCAAAGATGCACTTTGAGAATTAATGTTCACTTGCTTTAAGCCATGGAATTTTCAATTAATTCATATGCATGAAAAATCTAGACAATGAACATGGAAAATCAAAAATGATTGATGTCTTTGAATTATGGTATTGGTGAATGGTATTGAATATACGTTAGACTACCAGAGGAATGAACAAATCTTTCTTGGAAGAAGTACAGCCAGAATGCTCTTAGAAGCCGGGACTGTGATATTCTGTCATGCATTCTTTGGTCAGGTACTCAGGAGGGACAAATACCTGGAGAAAGGCATTTTGCTTGATAAAGTCATGGCTTGGCAAAAGAGAGAAAGACTCTGAATAAGATAGATTCTCAGAGTGGCTGCAAAAATGGAATCAAGAAAGCAATGATTGTGAAGATGATGCAGGATTGGACCTTGTTTCATTCCATTGCACATAGTTACTTTGAGTCAGCATCAACTAAATGACACCTGAAAAAAAAAAAAAAAAAAAAGTTCTCATTTTCATATCAAAGATCTAGTTAAAAAAAATTCTTATGATGATATGGTTTGAGAAAATAATCTCCTTCCTTCTCTCCTTCATTCATTTGGTGTGGCTATTTAGGAGAGCTCTGGTAGCATAGCGGCTAAGACACTTTCCTGCTAACCAGACGGCTGGCGGTTCAAACCCACCAGCCACTCCTCGGAAGGAAGGTTGGGCAATCCTACTTCCGTAGTGATACTGCCTCAGAAACCCAAGGAGTGGTTGCTATGAGTCGGGGCCGACTCGATGGTACATAACAACAACAACAATATTTAGTTGTTCTACTACCATTGGCTGAAAATAATATTGTTTCCTCATAAACTTACTTTGTCATAATAGTAAAAAAATCAATTAACTGCATAAATTATCATCTTTTTTTAAAATTATATCCTCTTGATCTATAGAAAACTATCTATTTGAAAACACTACAACATACTGATTACATAGCCATAGAAGGTGGGTGTTTGCATGTGTGGAGATGCCCAGGGAGCAGATTGCAGCCAGCTAGACTTGCGACCAGTGGAAGGCAGGAGGATGCTTGTATGGAGCACCCCAGGGAAGGCCTCAGTAAGCTGGGCCCAGGACCAGCAAAGGCAGGGTGTTTGTGCTCCGAGGGTGGGCCATGTAAGTCACCAGGGTGGGAGAGACTAGGAAATGAGCAGAGCAGTTTGGAATAGCTGAAGGAGACAAACTTGTCTATCAGGTTGTACTGTAGTGGCTTGAGTGCTGCTGTGAGACTGTGCTACTGGTATCCACTGGTATTTCAGAAACAGGATTACCCATGTGGACAGGTTTCAGCAGAGCTATCTGGATAGGATACACTTGGGAAAAAAGAGTCATCCACTTCTCAAAGAATTGTCCAGTGAAAACCTTATGGACAGCAGTGAAACACTGTCTCATATATTACTGGAAAACTTTATGAATAGCCATGAAATATTGTGCAATACAGTGCCAGAAGATGAGCCCTTGGTACAAAGGCACTCAAAATACCACTGGAGAAGAACTGCCTCCTCAGAGAGTTGTTGTTGTTGTTGTTAAGTGCCGTCAAGTCATTTCCGACTCACAGCGACCCCATGCACAGCAGAACGAAACACTGCCCGATCCCGCGCCAGCCCCACAATCCCTGCTATACTTGAGCCCAT
>NW_006922447.1:126910-131474 GCF_000298275.1 Orycteropus afer afer
CTTGCTCCTCAGCACTTGATACAGTTCCTTCGCAGTTAACTTTCCCAATGCTACACGTCGTCTAATGTCCTGACTGCTGCTTCCATTGGCATTGATTGTAGAACCAAGCAACGTGAATTCTTTGGCAACCTCAATCTTCTCTCCATTTATTGTGATGCTGCTCATTGGTCCAGTTGTGAGGGTTTTTGTTTTCTTCATATTGAGACGTAATCCATACTGCAGACTGTATTCTTCAACCTTCTTCAGTAGGTGCCTCAGAGAGTAGCTCACCTTAATGATATGGATAGAGTAAGGCTTTCAGAAACCCCATTTGCTGTTGTGGCACATCTTAGGATGAGAAGAAACAGCTGCAAACATCCATTAATAATCAGAACATAGAATGTATGAAGTATGAATCTAGGAAAATTGGAAGTTGTCAAAAATGAAATGGAACCCATAAAGATCGATACTATAGGTTTTAATGAGCTGAGATGGACTGGTTTTGGCCGTTTTGAATCAGGCAACCATATGATCTACTATGCCAAGCATTCTTGCCAAGCTAAAGAAGAATGGTTTGACATTCATCATCACAAAAAAGTATCAAGAAATATCCTGAAGTACAATGTTGTCAGTAATAGGATAATATCCATACACCTACAAGGAAGACCAGTTACTACTATTATTCAAATTTACACACCGATCACCAAAGACAAAGATGAGGAAATTGAAGATTTTTTACCAACTTCTGCAGCCTGAAATTGACTGAATATGCCATCAATATTTGTTGATTATCACTGGTGATTGGAATGCAAAAGTTGGAAATAAAGAAGGACTACATTTAGTTGGAAAATACAGCTTTAGTGATAGGTATAAAGTTGGAGATCGCATGATAGAACTTTGCAAGACTAATGACCTGTTCATTGCAAATACCTTTTTTCAACAACACAAATAGCAGATATACTTGTGGACTTCGAGACAGATACATGGGAGTCAAATTGACTACTCCTGTGGTGAGAGGTGATGGAGAAGCTCAATACCTTCAGTCAAACCAAGGCCAGGAGATGACCATAGAATAGACCATCAACTGCTCATATGCAAGGTCAAGTTGAAGCTGAAGACAATGAAAAGAAATGTGAAAGAGCCAAAATAAGACCTTGTTTATATCACTCCTGAGTTTAAAGACCATCTGAGCAATAGATCTGATGTATAAAACACCAATAACCAAACACCAGCAGAATTGTGGAATAATATCAGGAACATTACCCATAAAGAAAGCAAAAGGTCAATAAAGAGACAGGAAAGGAAGAAAAGACTAAAATGGATCCAAGAAGAGACTCTGAAACTTGTTCTTGAATAGAGAGTACCAAGTGGAAATGTCAGCAAGATAAAGGAACTGAAAAGAAGATTTCAAAGAGCAGCTCAAGAAGCAAAGTCAATTACTGTAATAAAATATGCAAAGAGCTGGAGTTAGAAAACCAAAAGGGAAGAACACGCCCAGCATTTCTCAAACTGAAAAAAAAAAAAAAAAACTGAGGAAAAAATTTATGCCACAACTGCAATATTGAAAGATTCCATGAGCAATGTGTTGAATGATGAAAGATACATCAAGAGAAGATGGAAATAATACACAGAATATCACTGTACCAAAAAGAATAGGTCGATGTTCATCCATTTCAGGAGGTAGCATATATTTAAGAACCAATGGTATTGAAGGAAGAAGTTGAATCTGCACTGAAAGAATTGGCAAAAAACAAGGTCTGGAAATTGACAAAAAACCCACTGAGCTGTTTCAACAAGTGGATGCTGCTCTGGAGGCACTTACTCAGCTATGCCAAGAGATTTGGAAGACAGCTACCTGGTCAACTGACAGAAGAGACCCATATTTTTACCTCTTCCAAAGAAAGGTGATCCCACAGAATGTGGAATTATGAAATAATATCATTGATATCACATGCAAGTAAAATCTTATTGAAGATAATTCAAAAATGATTGCAGCACTATATTGACAGAGAACTTCCAGAAATGCAAGCTGGATTCAGAAGAGTATGTGAAATGAGGGATATCATTGCTGATATCAGATGGATCTTGGCTGTCAACAAAGAATACCAGAAAGATATTTAAGTGTGTTTTATTGACTATGTAAAAGCAGTTGATTTTGTGGATCATAACAAATTATGGACAACACTGAGAAGGTTAAGAATTCCAGAACACTTAATTGTCCTCATGAGTAACCTATACATAGACCAGGAAGCTGTTTGAACAGACCCGGGAATACTACATGGTTTAAAATTAGAAAGGGAGTGTGTCAAGGCTGTATCTTTTTGCCATACGAATTCAATCTGTATGCTGAGCAAAGAAACTGGACTATATGAACAAGAACATGGCGTCAGAGTTGGGGGAAGGCTCATTAACAACCTGAGATATGCAAACAACACCACCTTGATCGTTGAAAGTGAGGATGACTTGGAGTACTTACCGATGAATATTAAAGACTACATAAAGTCTACAGTATGGATTACACCTCAGTATAAAGAAAATTAAAAGCTTCACAAGTGGACCAATAAGCAGCATCATGAGAGATCAAGAAAAAAAAATTGAAGTTTTCAAGAAATTCATATTACTTGGTTCTACAATCAACACCAGTGAAAGCAGCAGTCAAGACATGAAGAGATGTACTGCATTAGGCAAATCTCTTGCAAAAGACCTCTTTCAAGTGCCGATGAGCAAAGATATCTCCTTGAAGATTAAAATGTGCCTAACGCAAGCCATGATATTTTCAATTGTCTCATATGCATGTGAGAGCTGGACAATGAATAAGAAAGACTGAAGAGAAGTTGATGCTTTTGAGTTGGGGTGTTTGAGAAGAATCCTGAAAGTATTGTGGGCTGCTAAAAGAAGTAACAAGTCTTTTCTCGATGAAGTGCATTGGAATGCTCCTTGGAAGCAAGAATGGCCAGATTTCTCTCACCTACTTTTTCATGTTGTCAGAGGAACCATTCCCTGAGAATGATGTCATGCTTGGTAAAGTAGAGGGACAACAAAAAGGGGAAAGCCCTCAACAAGATGAATTGACACAGTGGCTGCAGTTATAGGCACAGGTATAGTAGGGATTGTGAGGCTGGCTCAGGATTAGGCAGTTTTCATCCTGTTGTACATAAGGTCTCTATGAGTTGGAAACAACTCCATGACACGTAACAATAGCAACGAAATAGCATTATAGTACTCCAGCTTTTTTTTTTTCTTTCTCTTTGAAAATATTTTTTGTTAAAAATTGATTCAATTTTATACACATAAAAATAATTCATTTAACATTTATAACTTTCTTCATGGGGTTTTGATGGTATATTCTTTGAAATTATGGTTATATTTGGGAGAATTATCTGTCTGAATTTATCTATCTGACAAATGTTCAACTCTGACAAATATTCAAAGTTTATTAAATTTTAAATTAAAATAATTTCTGGAAAATATTGCCAAATTAGTTTTTAAGGATAGAAAATCAGTTTTGCATTACATTTCTCAACAATGTAATGTAAAGACCCAGAACAATGTTATTAAGAGACTCAAGAAAAGACAATGTAAACCAAGGGTTCTGAACATAAAATCATCTTCTTTAGTTACCAATATAATACAAAAACAATTTAAACATTTAAGAACTCAGAGACATTTAAGGAAATGTTTAAAAAAAAAAAAAAAACCTTTGGTAAAGTGCTAGATAGTGAATACTTACATCTGTCTCAAAGTCAAGTGCTCAACATGGCTATTAAAATAGGAAAACAAGTATAGAAGTTATGCAAATGGATGTTCATGATTTTGTTTCAATAAAACTTTATTATTCACAGAAATTTCATGAGCCATACTTTTCTGACTTTGATCTAGAGTAGTATTCTGATTACTAATGCATTTTTTCCAGCTGTTTCTTCCCACTTTGAGTTGTGCAACATTAGCAACTGGAGTTCCTGAAAGCTTTACTCCATCCAGGTCCTTAAGGTCAACTCTGCTTTGAAGAGATAGCTTTCCCAAATCATATTTTGAGTGCCTTCCAACCTGAAGGGAAACAATTTTGAAATTGAAGAATGTGGGAGATTTAGTCAAATAGACTCTTACCATTCTATCTGATGCTAAAACTTATTATATAGCTATAGTAATCAAGGCAAGTTTACTGCAGAGATGTTGTAGGTTAAATTCCAGGCCACAGAAATAAAATGAATATTGCAATATAGTTAGTCACATGAATTTTATAGTTTCCCATTGTATATAAAAGATTTAGTTATACAATACTATAGTCAATTAAGCATAAAATATTCTTATGAAAAGTTTAAACTATTTGTATAATTACCAAAATGTGACACAAACATGAAATAGGCACATGGCATTGGAAAATTGGTGTAGATAAAATTGTAGAACTGCTCAAAGAAGAGATGCCAGACACATTCAATTTAAAAAAAATGCATTATCTGTGAAACAAAATAAAGCAAAGCATAATGCAATGAGGTTTGCCTCTATACTAGTCTGGTTGTCAAACTGTGATGGCTTGTGTGTTGCTGTGAGGCTGGAGGCTATGCCACCAGTATTTGAAATAGTT
>NW_006922447.1:131574-151285 GCF_000298275.1 Orycteropus afer afer
ACTCTTTAAAGTGCTGAAGAGCAAAGATGTCTCTTTGAAGACTCAGGTGCAACTGATTCAAGCCATGGCATTTTCAGGTCAAAGCTGGACAGTGAATAAGAAAAACCGAAGAGGTGTTTATGTTTTTGAGTTGTGTTGTTGGAAACGAATACTGAAAGTACCATAGACTGCCAGAAGAACAAACAAATCTAAATCTATCCTGGATGAAGTAGAGCTGGAATGTTCCTTCGAAGTGAGAATAGTCAGACTTCATCTCACATACTTTGGTCACGTTGTCAGAAGGATATCATGCTTGGTAAAGTGGAGGGTCAGAGAAAAGGGGGAAAATCCTTAAGGAGATGGTTGTACACAGTGGCTGCAAAGATGGTCACAGGTAGAGCAATGATTGTGAGGATGATGCACGACCAGAAAGTGTTTTGTTCTTGAACACAGGATCAGTATGACTCAGAGCCAACTCAACGACACATAAAGACAACCACATGTTTACAGTTTGACATTGATGGTGGATGGGAACATAGGTCCTTGAAACAGGACAGTGTTTTGTTCAGTGATTTTGAGTCAGTTTTGACTCATAGTGACCTCCTATACAGCAGATTGAAGGACTGGCCAGTTCTGTGTCATCCACATAATCATTGCTAAGCTTGAGTCCATTGTTGAAGCCACTGTGTCAGTTCAGCTCATTGAGGAGGGCCCTTCCTCTTGTTTACTGACATCTACTATACCAATCATGATAGGATTGTGGTTCTAAGTAAAATGAAATTCTTGACAACTTCAAACTTGTCTCCATTTATCATAATGTCAGTTATTGATACACTTGAGAAGATTTTGTTTTCTTTGTATTGAAGAGGAACCTATACAGAAGGCTGTAGGCTTTGATCTTCATCATTAAGTGCTTCAAGTCTTCATCATCTTCAGCAAAAAAGCTTGTGCCATCTGCATTTCTCAGGTTGCTAAATGAGCCTTCTTCCATCCTGCTGTCTCATTCTTTTTCATATAGTTCAGCTTCTCAGATCATTTGTACAGCATATAGATGGAATAAATATAGTGAAAGGCTACAGCCCTGATGCACATCTTTCTTGATTTTAAAGCGTTTCAATATATGCTTGTTCTGTTTTAACAACTGCCTTCTTGTATATGTCCAAACCAAACCAAACTCACTGCCATCAAGTAAATTCCAACTCATAGTAACCCACTTTGGGTTTCCAATGCAGTAAATATTTACAGAAGTCTTCCTTCTGCAGGGTGGTAGTGTGATTGAACCAAACACCAGCCTTCTGGTTAGCAGTCAAATGCCTTCTGCACTATGCTACCAGAGCTCAGGTATAAAATGAGAACAATTAAATGTTCTGAAACTCCCATTCTCAGAAATGTTTTCCATAATTATAATTATAAAATAATTATATATTTTATAAATATATATAATTATAATCAACATAGTGAAATATATTTGCATAGTCAACATAACATGGGTAAACATCTTTCTGGGAGCTCTGGTAGCATAGTGGCTAAGGCACTTGACTGCCAACCAGAAGGCTGGTGGTTCAGACCCACCAGCCACTCCTCAGAAGGAAGATGGAGCAATATACTTCCATAGTGATACTGCCTCGGAAACCTAAGGAGGGGCTGCTATGAGTCAGGTCCGACTTGATGGCACATAATAACAACAACAAACATCTTTCTGGTATTCTTTGCTTTGAGCCAAGGCTCACCTGACATCTGCAGTGATATCCCTCATTTCATTACTTCTTCAGAATTCAGCTTGAATTTCTGGCAGTTCTTTTTCTATATACCGCTGCAAATGTTTTTGAAATTTTCAGCATAATTTTACTTGCATTTGATATTAATAATATTGTTTAATAGTTTCTGCATTTTGTTAGGTCAGCTTGCTTTGAAATGGGAACAAATATGGATCACTTTAAGTTCATTGGCCAGGTAGCTATAATCTTGGGCTAAGTGAGTGAGTGAGTACTTCCAGGATTCCATCCATTTGTTGAATCATTTCTATGGGTATTCCATCAATTCCTTGAGCTTTGTCTTTTGCCAATTCCTTCAGCACAGCTTGGACTTCTTCCTTCCATACCCCTCATTCTCAATCATATGCTACCTCCATATGGACCATTTATTCTTGATACAATGACTCTTGTGTATTCGTCCCATTTCCATGTGATGCTTCCTATATATTTCTATATTTTTTTTCCCATAGAATCCTTTAATATTGTGATTAAAGGCTTGGACTTTTTCTTCAGTTATTTCAGCTTGAGAAATGCTGAATGTGTTCTTCTCTTTTGATTTTCTAACACCAAGTCTTTGCACATTTAATTATAATATTTACTGCATCTTCTTGAGATATCTTTTAAAATCTTGTTTTCAGATTTGGTGCATCATCATTTCGTCCATTCACTTTAGCTACTCTCCATTCAAAAGCAAGTTTCAGAGTCTCTTCAAACATCTATTTTGGTCTTTTCTTTCTTTGATATCTTTTTAATGATCTGTTGCTTTCTTCGGGTATGATGATGTTGACATTTTCACACACTTCTGTTATGTTTAGTAATCGGGGTTCATTGAATCAAATCTAGTATTTAGATAGTCTCTAAATTCAGGTGGAATTTAATAAAAGTTGTGCTTTGGCTCTTGTGGACTTTTAAAAAATTTCTTCAACTTCAACTTGAACTTGGCTCTGAGCAATTAATGGTCTGTTCTATAGCTGGCGTATGGCATTGATCTGACTGATAACATTGAGAATCCCTTTCGCCTCTTTCCACAGATGTTGATTTTATCACTGTGAAGTCTTAAAACAAAAGTACAGCTTAGTTTAACAAGTAAATAATGTTTATCTTGAACATTATGCTCTTTTGAGATAGATTCAAATAAGAAAAAAATTACAACAGCAAATCTAAAAATTACTCTGGAAACATAGGGACAGTGAATTTATATTAATGAGGGAGGAACAACTCAGAAAAGAGGGTGAGAATAGTTATACACTCAAAGAATGTGATCAATCTTTCTGAACAATATGAGTAGGAACAATTGAATTGGTGTATGTTTTGTGTGTTTCTCTGTGTGCTTGTGTTTGTGTGTGTATGCATTCTCAATAACAACACTGAAATTAAATGAATTTTTTTAAAAAAAGTGTATGGGAGTCTATTTCTTGCCACATAGGAAAAATTAGAGCAACTTTATCTACAAAGTAAAGCCAAATGGACCCAAAGAGAGACAGGAGATAAAGGGAGAGAAAGTATATATTCCTTAAAATGTTAATTCTTACATCATATCTCTTCCATTCACTCAACCATCCCAAAATCTTTCCCAAAAATGCAAGTATGTGAGATAATGGACACTTACAATTGATAAAAATCTGTCTTATACATGGTACATAATAATAATAATAATAATAATAATAATAACATTTTGCATTGGTGATGATTTTGAGCAATGCAAGTAGATGTTTATCAGACTGCTAGATGTATAAAAATAAAGTTTCTATGAAAAATATGCATTGATTATATGAATTTAGAACAATGAAAGCAAGTAAATGAAGCCATTTTAAAAGTCTTAATAACACAATGTTTATGCACTTGGCTGAGAATACAGTGGGCACTTGGCTGCTACCTGAAAGGTCAACAGTTTGAGCTAATCAGATATCCTCCACTGGAGAAGGATGTGGCAGTCTGCTTCCTTAAAGATGTACAGCCTTGAAAACCCTATAGGTCAGTTCTACTCTGTAATATAGGGTAGCTATGAGTTGGAATGAACTTAATGGCAATGGCTTTGGGTTTTTATAGATAGAGAAAACCAGTCATGAATTAAGGTATAAAAAATGTCTGTCTTGAAATTCAAGGAGAAGAAAATGAACTACCAAACTACTCAAATGGACTTTCCAAAGAGGTAGGAAGAAAAATAAGATAAATACAGTGTTATGAGATACAAACAAAAATTATTAGACAGCTTAATATTGTCGCATGGTTTTAAATGACTTCACATTGATCATTTTTTGTTTCTAAAGACATAGATTATTTTTATTATTTTTTGCATGGATTTCTGCTTCTTTCCAAAATTATTTTTGGAGAATTTTATCATTCCTTATACTTCTTAATATAATTCAGTGATTTTAACATTTGTCTAAAATTATGATTCCTCTATTAACTTTTTCCACTACATATTCCACATATTCCCACAAGGTGAGTGGGCATATGACTCAAGGCCAGTATAATAGATTTTATTTTCATGAGAATTTTAAAATTGAATGGTGTCACCTACCAATAAATCAAGAAGAGGAGATTTTAGTGTTTGCAGTATCATTGCGAAAATCTGTAATATCCTTCTGCATTATTCAGAATTACTTTCTATTACTAATATAAAAATTCTTAACTCTTATCATGTAACATTTATTGCTACAGTTAATTCTTGAATAATTTGGTAGTATCCTAATGAATGTACCTTTGCTGTTATTATTAATAACCATTAATTCAGCTTTAACATGGGGATCTTACATATAAAAATAGGAAATGTTTCCTGGACTTGTGCCATCTCCATGAGTATTGTTATATATAAATCCATTATTAGGAACATTCTGCCAATGCATCTCATTGAGGTTTTCCATGTTTTCAATGACTCTCTACTTTGCCAAAAATAATATATGTATATGCATATATGTATGATAGTAATATATCTATTTTAAAAATAAACTACTCTTTATCCAATATGGAAGAGATCATCATGGTTTAAGCAAAGAATACAAGGCAACATATGATATTATATTTAATGAATGCACTAAAATCAACATTTAAGCTTAGAGCTTTATAAAGGAGGCAATTACATTTGCCTGCTATGATTTATGTTTCACTCTTGCTGTTTATTGTTCAGAAATAGATTATCATCCAGATGTTAAAACACTTTATCCTTCTTTTTAATTTTCAACTCAGTTGAAATTTTTGTCTTATGGCCACTCTCAATGAAGTGTATAATTTCCTTTGAAAGGAAGAACATACATTAGAACACTAAAGCTGTTTTCTGAGATTTTCTTAATGTCATTATCACTACGCCCATAGGTGGCTTTACTAACAGCTGATAACACCCCAACAGCAATAACCCAGAATGATCATCCCTGTCATCTTTGGTTAATGGCTCTTCCTTTTTCAATGAAACTCTGTGTATACAATCATTGTAAGATATATTATAGATGCTTAAGGATTTTTATCTAGGTGCAAGCAGGCAAATCGAGAAATCTTGATCTAAATTTAAATTACATCTTATTTGAATGTATGTCATACCATAAAATAACCTGTAAGTAAAATAAATGGAAAAATATCCCCTCCTCTCTCTCCCTCCCAAAATGGATTGTGTCAGATTAATTTATTTAATTTAAATGCAAAATATGAATACTGTGTTGTTTCAGGTGCTGTCAACTCATAGTGACTTCATGTACAACAGCACAAAACAACAACTTGTCTTGCAACATCCTCACAATTATTGCTATGTTTCTGCCCATTGTTGTAGCCACTGTGTCAATCCATCTCATTGAGGGTGCTTTTCTTTTTCACTTACTCTCTACTTCGCCAAGGATGACATCCTAATCCAGGAAATGTTCCATCCTGGTAACATGTTCAAAGAAATGAAGTCTTGCTATCCTCATGGAGAAATCACTGGATCTGACCAGAAAAAAGAGTGAATGAACTTATTAACACTGCACAGGGAAAAAAAAAAAAAAAATTTCTTATGGCTTAGGGTTAAAGATATCATATTTAAGGTTTGATTTTATTTTATATTCAGATCATGGTGGGTTCAGAGGAAGCAAATTGTGAGATTTAGTGTAGTGATAGAAAGAGTAGAGTAAAAAGTTTTATAATAAAAAAGCAAAGTAAAGTGAAAAAAAAAAAGATGTAGTTATGATAAAGCAATGCATAAGTCATTGAAAAGCCCATTATTTTCTAGAAAAGAGTATACATTTTTTCTTACCTTTGACCACAGGAATCCAATATATTTGTGGGGACCACAGAATAAGCACCCAAAAGACTGTACAGCACCAAACAATTTTGTCCAGACAACCATACCATTGCTTTTCTATATAAAGAAATAAATACTCAAGACACATTCAGGCTTTCATTTAGGAAACACCACAGGGAAATTCAAAGGAATGTAAATATTATTCCAAGGATTTTGGTATCTGAATTTATGAAGGATATTGGTGTTTTTCGTTTTCTTTTTCTGGAATGTTTTGTCTAGTTTCGAAATTTATATAATTCTGTTCTAATAAAATTAGATGCCTAGTGTTTACAGAGTCACTGTATGAGAAAGAACTGGTTAATGTTCAACTGTATCAGGAGGTGGCATATGATAAAAAATCAATGATATCGAAGGGGGAAGTCAAAGCTGCAATGAAGGAGTTGACAAAAAACAAGGCTTCAGGAACTGATGGAGTATCCATTGAGATATTTCAACAAATAGATGCCACACTCCAGGCATTTACTTCTCTATGCCAATTAATTTGGAAGACAGATACCTGGCCAACTGCCTGGAAGATATCCATATTTTCATTTATTCAGAAGAAAGATGATCAAACAGAATGTGGGAATTGTCCAACAATATTACTTATATCACACACAAGTAAAGATAATTGCTGAATATAATTGAAAAAAAAAGTTGAAGTAGTATATTGACAGAGAACTGTCAGAAATGCAAAAATAATGCAGAAGATGTAGACAAAGTGATATCATTTTTGATGTCAGATAGATCTTGGCTGAGAACAAAGAATAACAGAAAGATGTTTTCTTGCATTTTATCTACTGTTGTTGCTGTTATGTGCCATTGAGTTGGACCCAACTCATAGCGACCCCTCCTTGGGTTTCCGAGGCAGTATCACTACGAAAGTAGATTGCCCCATCTTCCTTCTGAGGAGTGGCTGGTGGGTTTGAACCACTAGCCTTCTGATTAACAGTCAAGGCTTAAGCACTATGCTACCAGAGCTCCCATTTTATCCTCTATGCAAAGGAATTTGGGTGAATCATAATTTTACAGATAAAATTTCAGTAATTAGAATTCCAGAACCTTAATTTTGCTTTTGGAGAACATTTACATAGACCAGGAGGCTGTCATTCAAAAAGAAAAAAGGAGATATTGCATCGTTTAAAATCAGGAAAAGTATAGGTCAGGGCAGTATCCATTCACCATACTTGGTCAATCTGTATGCTGAGCTAATAATCTGAGAAGGTAGGCAGTATGAAGAAGAACACAGCATCAGGGTTGGAGGTATGCTGAAGACACAACCTTGCTTGCTGAAAGTGAAGATGATTTGAAGCACTTACTGATAAAGATTAAAGACTACATGCTGTAGATTACACCTCAACATAGAGAAAATGAAAATCCTCACATCTGGACCAATAAGCAGCATCATGATAAATAGAGAAAACACTGAAGTTGTAAAATAGTTCATATTACTTGGTTCCACAATGAATACCAATCATAGCAGCAGTCAAGAAATCAGACATTGCATTGCACTGGGAAAATCTGCTGCCAAAATCCTCTTTAAAGTTCTGAATAGCAAAGATGTCTCCTTTAAGACTAAGGTCTGCCTAAGCAAAGCCATGGCATTTTCAATTGCCTCATATGCATCTGAGAGCTGGACAATGAATAAAGAAGACCAAAATAGAGTTGATGCTGTTGAGTTGTGGTGTTACTGAATGTATCATAGACTGCCAGAAGAACTAAAAAATATTTTCGGAAAGAAGTGCAGCTGGAATGCTCCATGGAAGTGAGAATGGCTAGACTTCTTCTCAACTACTTTGTTCAAGAAACGGAAGAAAAAATTCAAGACTTGAGTTGAAATATTGAAAGATTTTATGGGGAAAAAAAAAAAAAAGTGATGCAAGAAACATCAAAAGCAGATGGAAGGAATACACAGAGTCACTGTACCAAAAAAAAATTTGTCAATGTTCCTCTGTTTCAGGATGTGGCATATGATCCAATGATCCATATGAACCAATGGTATTGAAGGAAAAATTTGAAAGTTTACTGAAGGAATTGGTGAAAAACAAGGCTCCAGGAATTGATGGAACACTAGCAATGATGTTTCAAAAAATGGATGCTGCACTGGAGGCACTTATTCATCTTTGCCAAGAAATTCGGAAAACAGCTACCTGGCCAATTGACTTAAAGAGATCAATATTTGTGCCCATCCCAGAGAAAGGGGATAAAACAGAATGTTGAAATTACCAAACAACATCATTAATATCACATGCATGTAAAATGTTATTGAAGATAATTCAAAATGTCTGCAGTAGTATACTGACACAGAATTCCAGAAATGCAAGCTGGATTCAGAAAATGATGTGGAATGAGGGATTTCATTGCTGATGTCAGATGGAACTTGGTTGAAAGCAAAGAATGACAGAAAGATGTTTACTTGTGTTTTATTGATTATGCAAAAGCATTCAATTGTGTGGATTATAACAAATCATGGATAACATTGAGTAGAATGAGAACTCCAGAACACTTAATTATATTCATAAGGAATCTATACATGAACCAGGTGACTGCTGTTCAGACACAACAGGAGGATATTGCATGGTTTAAAATCAGGAAGGAAGTGTGTCAGCGTTATATCCTCTCAGTCTAATTATTCCATCTGTATGATGAGAAAGTAATTCAAGAAGCTTGGCTATATGAAGAAGAATGTGGCATCAAGATTGGAGGAAGACTCATTAACAACCCGTGATATAAAGATGACACCACTTGCTTGCTGAAAGTGACAATAACTTGATGGACTTACAGATGACGATTAAAGACTACAATATGTAGTATGGATTTTACCTTAACATAAAGAAAACAAAAATCATCTCAGTTTGCAGCATCACAATAAATGGAGAAAAGATTGAAGTTGTTAAAGGTTTCATATTACTTAGTTCCACAATCAACACCAATGGAAATAACAGTCAAGAATCCAGATGTCATATTGCACTGGGAAAATCTGCTGCAAAAGACCTCTTTGGATTGCTGAAGAGCAAAGATGTCTCTGTGAAGACTAAGGAGAGCCCAACCCAAGCCACCATCAGGAAGGATTTCATGCTTGGTCAAATGGAGGGTCAATGTGAAGAGGGAAGGCCCTCAACGAGATTGATAGACACAGTGGCTGCAACAGTGGGCTCAGGTATAGTAAGGTTTGTGAGGCTGGCACAGGAGCAGGCAGCGTTTCATTCTCTTGCACATAGGCTTGCTGTGAGTCAGAGTCCACTAGGTGCTACTCAACAACAAGTGTTCACTTTTATTCTCAGAAAGAGTTTTTAAAGAATTTTTTTTTTCTTTTCTTCTGAAATGTTTGGTGGAACTCACCAAAGAGACGTCTGCACATAGATTTTTTTTTTTTTTTCACCTGAAGGAAGATTTTCTAATATATGTTCAATAGTTTAGTATAAACAAGGTTATTCTGATTATCTATCACTACTACCACTACTTGTGTGAGGTTTGTAGTTTGTATTTTTTCAATTTTTTTTAATTTAAACTGTATTTCCTAATACTTGGCAAGAAATTGTTAATCTTATTTCCTTGTTATCATTTTAATATCATAGCATTCCCTGCTTCTCCTGTTTCTCATTCATGATATTAGTAGATAATTTGTGCATTTTTTTGCACTGTTTTTCCTGATGATTTAATAGATAGCTGCATACTTCACTAAATATTATGCTGATTTTTGTCTTTTATTACTTTATTCCTTTTACTCACTCTGATTTAATTTTCTCTTCCATGTCTACTTTCCAAAAGTATAAGTTTAAATAGCTTTTTTAAGACCTTTTTATTTTCTTAGATGTTGAAGGACAAAATTATCTGTCATATTACTTACATATTTTGGCAGTTTATGTTTCATTCTGTCTAAAATATTAACTAGTTTTCGTCATTGCACTTTATTTAAACCATGATTTATTTGGAAGTTTCTTGTTACATTTCTAGATATTTTCACATTATTTAATTATCTTTCTCTTTTTAATATATAATAGAATATTCACTTACTATATACTCTTCAAAATACTTTCCAAAAATCTTGAATTTTAGAAATTATAGTTTATTTCCAGATTAATAAAATGTGCATTATTCCCAAATGGCTCATACATATTCTTAACCATTGTTGTTGTTATTATGTTAGCTGTGGAGTCCTCAGAATCCAAGTAAGTGTTCCCTAATGGTGGGGACCTAAATGGATTGACAAAGACCAACGATGGGGAACAAAGTAATTAAAGGAGAGATAAAGCTTCTTATTGGCTAATGACCATGTGCATGCTAACTAGAATACAGGAAGTCCCTGGGTTACAAATGAGATCCATTCCTGTTCTTTAAGAATTTGTATCCGTCAGAACAGGTGCACATGTTCCTCATTATCCTTATTTTAGAACCTTAAATGTAAAGGGGAAAATTTCAATCCCAATAATCTAAAGTCTTACTAAAATTAACTAATCTCTAAAATATTTCCTATACATTGATTATTTATTACCATGAAAATACATTCATTAAGGAATCCTGTTTGAGTAGCAGTTAAGACATTTGGTTGCTAACAAAAAGGTTTGTGGTTTGAACTCACCATCCTATCCATGTGAGAAAGATGTGGCAATCTGCTTCTTTAAAGATTTATAGCCTTGGAAACCCCATGGGGAAGGTTCACTCCTTCTTATTGGGTCGCTTATGAGTCAGAATTGACTCAATGACAATGGTTTGCATTTTGGAAATACTGTCATTGTTATAAAATCATTAATGTTAGATAGATTTTTGTTTTTAACTTTTTATTGTGACTTAGGTAGAAGTTTTCAAAGTAGATTCATTTTACATCGAACAGCTCATACACATTTTGTTTTCTGATACTGATTCCCTGCAGTGTAACAGCTCCCCTCCCACTACTTCTCTGTAGTTACTCTGTCCCGGTGTATTTTTGCCTATATATTTTGGCCTCCTATCTTTCTCCCTATGCAAATGCTACCCTTCTATTCTATGATTGGTCGAAGGAGTGCATCTCCCTGTTGTAGTTAATCAGCTCACAAGTCTATCTCCTGTTTGGTTGAGAACTAAGCCACGAAAGTGAGTTCAGTTGTAGGCCTGAAGGACACTCAGGACCATAGTCTCAGGAGTTTCACTAGCCTCTGTCATATTAGTAAGCCTAGTCTTTTTTTTAATGATTTTGAGTTTCCTTCCACATTTTTCTCCTACCATATCCAATTGTGATCTGCAGTTTTGATCTTTTCCAAGTGGTTGGCATTGGCAGCCAGGCATTATCTGTTTTTTCTGTCCTCAGGGTGATGTAGGCTGAGGTTCTCATGACTCATTGTCCTTTGGACTAACTGTTTCCATGCACCTTTGACTTTCTCCACTCTTCTTTGCTCCAGACTTGGAGAGACCCATGTTTGCCACCTACATGACCCCTCACAAGCTTTCAAGACCCCAGTTGCTACTCATCAATATAAGATGTAGAACAATATTTCTGTATACCGTGTTGTACCAATTGGGCTTGATGTCCTCTGTGACCATGGTCCTCAGCCTACAGGCCCAGTGACTCACTCTCTCAGGGTGCTTATTTGTGGCTAAGAAGTTATCCTAACTTTGCCCCCTGTTATGATTAAACTGCATATGGATATTTTTATAGCACATACAAATACATATATAGGACTATAGTCTGCCAAACCTATCTATGCCCATGAGTATATACCCACTTCCCTTTCCATATCTAATCTTTTTGCCTGTCTACCTATGTGTCTTGACAGCACACAACAACAACCTATGTGTCTATCCATAGATAAGTGTTTGCTGTTACTAATAATGCATTATGTACATAATGGAGCTCTGGGGGCATAGTGCCTAAGGCATTTGACTGCTAACCAGAAGGCTGGCAGTTCAAACATACCAGCCACTCCTCAGAAGGAAGGTTGGACAAATTACTTCTGTAGTGATATCACTTCAGAAACCCAAGGAAGGGTCGCTATGAGTTGGATCTGACTTCACAGCAGTGAGTTTGAGTATGTGTGTAATAGTATTATCTTTATTGTCTGTAACTTTTTTGCACTTTTGTGTGTCTTCTTTTTCCTTAGTGATATCCTGCTAGTCACACACTTTTTATATTGCTTTTCCCTTCATCCATATCAAACCTTCCTCTGAAGAACCCTTCTATTTTCAATCTCTTCCCCTCTTCCTCTCCCTTCCCTGGTAACCAATAAAGAAAATTCCCTTCCCTGTGTAAACATTTCCTTTCAGAATTTTATAGGAACAAATTAAATTTTTAAGCTAAAAATTGACTCCTGCTAGGTTTTTCAATTTCTTTTTTATTGCTTCACTATTATATATATATACTTCTAAAGAAATGAGTCGGGGCCGACTCGACGGCACATAACAACAACAACAACAACAAAAGAAATGTAAAATTCTGCACTGTAAATTTTATATTACAAAAACTATTTCAAAGTAATATTATAAACTTTTATATCAAAGTGCTTAATGTGTTTTATACATTTTGATAATATTAATTTTCATATGGAAATGAAACAAATAAATTGATCAATAGAAAAATCTAAACTAAATAAAAAAATATCTTGCCTTAGTTACCTAGTGGTGCTATAGCAGAAATATCACAAGTTGATGGCTTTGACAAACAAATTCATTTTCACAGAGTTTAGGTTTGAAGCTTGAATTCAGGTGTAGACTCCAAGAGAAAGTTTTCTATTTCTCTTGGCACTGGGAGAGGTCCTTGTTTCTTGGTTCCCCGCTGATGATCATGTGGTTTGAGATCTATATTCTCTCCTCTTGGCTTTCTCCCCAAAGCCTAATCTGCTCTTTTGGTATCTAAAAAGAGACTGACTCAAGACCCACGATGCACTAATGTTGCCCTATTGACATAACAAATGAAAAGTTCATTCCCAAATGGAATTACAACCATAGGTATAGAGGTTAGCATTTACAACATGTATTTTGGGGATATGATTCAATATATATAACTTCTTCATGAGCTACCATTAGTCACTGATATCAATTGGTACACGATTAGACAGCTTCCCAAGAAAAAGTATTTTCCTTTTGAAATTAATTTTTAAAATCATACTCTTTCTTTGTTGTTGTTGTTATTTGCCATCGAGTCGGTCCCGACTCATAGCGACCCCTCCTTGGGTTTCCGAGGCAGTATCACTACAGAAGTAGGAATGCCTAATCTTCCTTCCGAGGAGTGGCTGGTGGGTTTGAACCACCAGCCTTCTTGTTAACAATCAAGCACCTTAGGCACTATGCTACCAGAGCTCCTATGCTTTCTTTATAATCTCTAATCTGTGACAATTTTCATGCAAACATTTGATTTTTACTATGAATGCAAATTAATTAACAATATTAATAATAATAACATATTATTTTCTCTTGAAAACAAAAACAACAAAAACCTCACAGGTTTTGAAACAATTCTGACTCATAGCAAACCCCATTATGTTTCCATGGCTGTAAATCTTTACAGAAGTAGACTGCCTGTTATTTCTTCCCTGGAGAATCTGGTGGTTTCCAACCACTGAACTATCGGTTAGCAGCCAAATGCCTTAGCCATTACACCACCAGAGTTCCTTGAATATTTCGATAGTAAAGCCAACTTTGAAAGAAAATTAAAAATTAAAAAGTTTAGTTAACACTCTAGATGTGTTATTTCTCACAAATAAACATTTAAACACCTAAGTGTTTTTAGAGATTACATGTATATTTTGTCCTTAACAGCTGCTGTTGATTGGGCCCCAACTCATGGTAACCTCATACACAATGGGATCAGATTACATATATTTACATCTGTATATATACAGATATATGTATATCTGAATCTGTACATCTATATCTGTATCTACATCCATATATGCAAATTTCAGAGAACATATGTATTGATTTATATCACATCCCTATCTGTGTGAAATACATGTATAACATGTTAAAATTATATATATAATTATATATATATATATACACTAAGTATATGCATATTTTTAAACATATTCATGTAATATTCATTTAAGTATGTGGCTATTATTTTGATATATGAATTTAAGTTTTATTAACAATAATTGTGTGTAGTTGATTATCTCCCATAATAAATATTTCCAAAGCACCTTGTACAGAAAAAATAATATTACCAAAGATAATCTCATGAAAACAACAAACAGAAATAAAGGAGGTGAAAGGAAAAACCTAAATTACATACTAATGAAATCAGAATACTCTGAAACCCTCATAAAGTACAATGTATTAGGAAATAATGTAAAATATAGGAAGTTTAATTAAGGAAGAGTGATGTTATTGATGTTAATGGGTTTGCATACATTACACAGAGCCAAAGAATGAGGAAGAATCGGCTGACACCATGAGCTTCATATGGTATCCAGGTACTGGGTTATGTATGGATCTTCACCTAAGTTACTACCTATAACATAATAAATTTGTGTTATTTTAAACCACTAAGTTTGTGATAGGAGCTCTGGTGGTATAGTGCCTAAGGCGTTTGACTGCTAACCAGAAGGCTGGTGTTTCAAACCTACCAGCCACTCCTCAGAAGGAAAACTGGGCAATATATTCCTGTAGACACACCACCTTGGAACCCAAGGAGGAGTCATTGTGAGTTGGGATCAACTCAACTGCAGTGAGTTCGGTTTAGTTTTGAAGTTTGTAATAATTTGTAGAGCAATGGGAGAAAACCAACACACCATGAAAATAAATAAATAAATAAAATACTTCCTAGTAGAGTACAACATTGGCTAGTGACCACATAGTGCCATACATAGCAACAAAAATAAATTTAAAAATGTAAGAAAAAAATCTTGCATCTATAGATGCACACCGCATCTCAGAAATATGGAAATAGAGTTTTTAGCATTTTGACATATCTTTGGAAATTCCTTGCACTTCAAAGATAACAAGTTAATTTTGTAGACAGTTGTACTAAATAAAGATTAAAATCAATCTAGGCCCCAAATTTTTCCAAGTAATGGTAAATAGTAGAACATAGTGGAAAAATATTTACATTGTTCAAAGAAGGAGTTTGGTTGATAAATGGACCAATATTTCATGCTAGAACTTGGTTTTATTCAGTTTCTATTGTATCACTCATCAGAGTGTTTTACTTGTTTACATGGTCACAACTGAATCATTCGTAATCTGTCATTATTGCAGCATGCAAGAACGAGGAATAAATAAATAGAGGGAAAGCAGCTTCCTCTTATGGATATGCCTCAAACTTTGCCTCTATCATTTCTGCATTCTGTGGCCAGAATCCTATGGTCTGTGGCCATGTCCTTATAAGAAACCTGGGGATTCAATTACTCCCTCCTAAAAGAAAAAAAAAAAAAAAGCCACAGCAGCACTTATTAACAAGTTGTTAACCAACTAAAATGTCCCCAGTATACTGAAGTTTCTATATATGCCATTATCAATAACTTTTCAAATAATTTAGTAGTTGCTCATTCAGGCTTACCAATCAGGTTCTTAGAAAAGCACTGCATTTTGTAGTCAGTTAAGTTACAGCTCCTAATTTCCTGGTGATTGAGAAATGAAAACACATATTACCTACTCCAACTACAATCCAATATAAATATGAAAGTTGGAACCACTCTGCAGCCAGCATTTCATAGCAGTTACCAGCATCTGATGGCAGAAAATGTGAAAACTCCCTGTCCTGCAGGTAGAAATTTCTATGAGTAGTCTTTTTAGAAAAACCTAGTCCTACACATTTGGAAATATCTTTTTTCCTATTATCTTTCATGGCCTCTTTTTCCCCTGCAGAAAAATCTTTCTTGTCTATGGCTCTTTGAAGCATCTGGTGCTATGCAAAGGGAACATTGAAGGCTATACAGAAAGACAAGCCTTGAAGATTGAGCATGACTTTAAGTCTAGTGATTGCAGGCTTGTTGATCTTTTGGGATGAGATTTTGTCAAAGGTTGTTGGTTTATTTGCTTCCCATGATTTCCATACTCACAGATCGCATCAGGTCACAGTTCCTCAACGGCCAACTGAAACTGTAGGCTTGGAGTGGGTTGGGGAAAACAACATCATTAATCATTGCTTTGCAGCTGAGCTGGCTTCTACTGTCTGACACTTAACAGGAGGCTTTTGAAAAAGACACTGCATAATAATCCTATATCCTGCTCCTTGGGCTTCAGAAGCCCTTGGTTTTTCCATATCTGATGTCCAAAATGACTGAAATTTCAATCAATTTAAATCCTAGACCATATGTTTTGAACTCTGCTTAGAGTAGAACTGAATTCCTTCCCATCCCTACATGAAAGTTAACTAGTTTTTGCCTGAATTCATTATTTCATTATATCCTTTTATCATCTGGCTAGGAGCATCAGGTAACAAAAAGACTTTTTTTTTAAATTATTTATTATTAATCCTGCTTGTATTTGTTTGATGAAATGTATTTTTTACCTCAGTATGAGGGAGCTCTGGTAACATAGTGGCTAAGACACTTGCCTGCTAACCAGATGGCTGGCGGTTCAAACCCACCAGCCACTCTTCAGAAGGAAGGTTGGGCAATCCTACTTCCGTAGTGATACTGCCTCAGAAACCCAAGGAGGGGTTGCTATGAGTTGGGTTTGACTCGAAGGCACATAACAACAACAACAACATGAGAATATTACTTGGTGCCCTGGGGAATCTTTTAGAGCCAGAATACAGTTACTCTTACTCTCCATATGTAGTAGTAAATTTAAGGAGCCCTGGTCGTGCGATGGTTAAGTGCTCGGATGTGAACTGAATAGTGGGCAGTGTGAACCCACCCAGTAACTCCAGGGGAGAAACACCTGGTGCTTGCATAGAGATTAAAACTAAAACCAAACCCATTGCCATCCAGTCAATTCTGACTCATAGTGACGTTCATTGTGTTTCCCAGGCAGTAAATCTTTATGGAAGTAGATAGCCCCCTCTTCCTTCTGTGGAGTGGCTGTTCTTGTTGTTGTGGTTATGAGCTATCCAGCCGGAATGACTCATAGCGACCCCTCCTTGGGTTTCCCAGGCAGTATCACTATGGAAGTAAATTGTCCAAACTTCCTTCCAATGAGTGGCTGGTGGTTTGAACCTCCAGCCCTCTGGTTAGCAGTCAAGTGTCTTAGGCACTATGCTGGTGGGTTTGAACCCCCAACCTTCTGGGTAACAGTCAAATGCATTAGGCACTATGACACTGCACCTCCTTTGCATAAAGGTCATTGCCTAGAAAACATTATGGGGCAGTTCTACCCTGTCCTGTGGGGTCACTAAAAATCAAAGGTGACTCACTATCATGGCAAACACCTACTATCACTCACCAGCACCCATCACTAACAATGATTTTATAGAAGTACAATGTTGTGTCTTCTAAGTTATCTTAGGTAATAATTTTAAAGCCTGTCAAGGGGAGCTCTTGTGGCATAGTGCCTAAGACATTTGACTGCTAACCAGAAGGATGGCAGTTCAAACCCACCAGCCACTCCTCAGCGTGAAGATTAGGCAATCTACTTCCATAGAGATACTGCCTTGGAAACCCAAAGAGGGGTCACAATGAGTCGAATGGACTTGACAGCAATGAGTTTGGTTTGGTTTGGTATTGTGAAGACAACCTGAGATAACAATATTGTTACACTGCATTATATATACTGCTTCTCACCAATTGCTAAGAGAATGCCACAGAGTTATTGTATTTTATTTTAATGAGAGTACCACACTTCCATCTATCAACCTCATGTATTAATGGGATCCAAGCTAATGTTCTGTAACAGACTTTTAGCACTAAATGGAAATTTATTGTCTTCTTCGGTAATAGTCTAGATGTCATTTGACAGCCCAGAGTAGGCAGAAAGCTCTGCTTCTTAGGACATCTTTTTAATACTCAGTATTAGCAAACTTCTCTTCACCACACTCCACCAGCACATTCATTGAACTACAAGGAAGGTTACCTAGAACAGGCAATTCCTCCTGGACTCTCTATTCTGTGAAAAGTAAGACAAAATTCAAAGACAAATGGCAGTAAGGATATGGAGAGGCCAGAAGATTTGTACTTAGAGTGGATGGGATCAGAGAGGGTTTTCTCCATGTGCTCAGCAACATATTGATGCTTAGGTTTCAGGTTCCAAAATCTTCTTTAACTTTTATCATTGTGGAGTATTTTATACTCTAATTTTCTTGAAAAAGAAAGAGAAAAAGACACAGTTGTATGCGCTCAGAACCATGGTGACCCCATCTGTGTCAGAGGAGAGATGTGCTCCATAGGATTTTCTAGGCCTAGTGGGGCAATCCACTTCCGTAGTGATACTGCCTCCGAAACCCAAGGATGGGTAGCTAAGATTTAGAACCAACTCGATGGCACCTAACAACAACAACAGTTGAAAGAATGCATGTACGCTGCCAGATCTTTCTTCTGAGACATTTCTGGGTAGACTTGAACCTCTAACCTGTGGATTAGCAATCTAGTATGTCAAACATTTGTACCACCTGGGAACTCAGTTGTTTTCTTAGAGGTTGTTGTATTTTTCTTTTTTTAAATTCTTCCAATAAATTATTTACCTGGTTAAATTAGACAGTTTTGTTGTGTTGTTTGCAATATGTACTTTGACTGGTAGAAGTTGATATCTTGCAATCTTTTTCTATTTAAAACATCTTCCTCTGAGCAATACTTGGCTACTAGTACTGTTCATTTTGATCAAGACGCAATCAGCAGATCTTGATCATGAAGAGGAATTATGTGGAATGGAAAATTAATTCCTTATGGAAATCGCATTTACTGGATCCATTGAGATGGGGAGAATCCCCAAATCTACTGTCCTGAAATAATCTTTAACCCTGAATAAAAGCCATCCCATGAAATTACCTCTTTGCTACTTTCCCACTAAAGTGTTTTTACCCAAAATAACAATGGATAGAAAATAGCTTTACTTTGTTAATAAAATTACTTTCTTCTAAATGAAATTCTTCCTCTATTTTTGCAGGGTAAGAGTTTAATGTTTTGTTTAGCCAACCTTCCTTTAGAAGACCAGAACTGTATTACATTCACTGTTTTCTATGAACACCTTATTTTTGTACAAATTCCTACAAAAATTAAAAGATATTTTGTTTTACTTTGTTTAAAATCCAGAAGCTCTGCTTAAACTTTTCCTCTACTCCTGCCACATATCCAATGTCAGTTTGTTTGTTCGTTTTTCCAGGGACTTTTGAAAAATCTTACAAAAATCAATGACTAACCTAATCACTCAGATAATCAATTTTAGCTATATCGTGAACTACCCGTGAAGAATGACCCAAACAGGGAGTCATGCTTCCCTAAACAAGGAGTCCTCTTTTGAAAAAATGGTCTTCATGAAGCCTACAGAATAATAACTTAGCAACTTAACATGTTTAATAAATATATTTTTTAGCAAACTGAAACTCATTAAAGCATAATAGTTAAGAATGCTTATTACACAATTCATAAATGATCATCAAATATCTAGAGAACAATAAACAGACTCAAGAGATAAAGAAAGAAAAGGAAAGCAAAAAAAAAAAGAGAAACTTCTTTCAGATGAGTCCATGCCCAAGAAAGAGAGACAATGGTTTGGAAACCATGGTAACTTGAAGGCAGTTGTTACTAAAACCAAAACATTTTTATTAATTTATTTAACATTGCCTAGTAATAATACAACATCATACGCAAAGATAAAGCAATATATTTTATATTGCTATCACCTATTTCTATTCCACATATTTCCTATTTCTTCCTTG
>NW_006922447.1:153055-153590 GCF_000298275.1 Orycteropus afer afer
TATTGCAACTCGAGGCTTAATAGTTTTCTTTCAGCTTGAGAAATGCTGAGTGCATTCTTCCCTTTTGGTTTTCAAACTCCAGATCTTTTCACATTTCATTATAGTAATTGTTTTTTCTTTTTTTCTGCTCGAGCTGTTCTTTGAAATCATCTGTTCAGCTCTCTTATCTTGTCATTTCTGCCATTGGCTTTAGCTTCTCTTCCCTCAAGGGCAAGTTTCAGAGTCTCTTCTGTCATCCATTTTGGTCATCTCTTCCTTTCTCATCTTTTCAGTGATCTCTTGCTTTCTTCATGGATAATGTTCTTGATATGCTCCCACAATTCTTCTGGTTTTCCATTGTTGGTGTTCAATACATCAAATTTGTTCTTTAGATGGTCTCTAAATTCAGGAGGGATATATTCAAGATCTTATTTTGTCTCTCTTGGACTTATTTTAATTGATTTCAACTTCAAGTTGAACTTGCATATGAGCAGTTGATGGTCTATTCCACAATCAGCTCCTGGCCTGGTTTTGGCTGAAGATATTGAGCTTTTCC
>NW_006922447.1:154840-159420 GCF_000298275.1 Orycteropus afer afer
ACTCATTGGGTTTCTGAGGTGGTGAATCTTTACAAAAGTAGATTGCCCAGTCCTCCTTCTGCAGAAAGGCTGGCGGTTTTGAATCACCAGCCTTGTGGTTAACAGTCAGATGCCTTAGGTGTTGTGCTACTAGAGCTCCATATTTACATTTAGAAAATTTTAAATATTTCAAATTTTGCATATACACAGAAAATGTTTAAATTTTGGAGAGAATTGCGACTGAACAATGATAAATATAATTTTAATTCATTTAAATGATGAAATTTTGTTATACACTCATACAATTTAAGCATAATAAATAGAGGTGTAGGTGAATGTAGTAATTAAGCAAAAAGAAAATGATGTCAATCATACAACATATAATCTGTATCACCAATGGCCACACGATCCTTTAATGGGAATTTTTCATCACACCTAAAATTTTCCTGAAGTTACCAAAGAAATCTTCTATATAACATTCACCCAGTGTCTATTTCAAAGATGATCTGTGTTGTTCCATGGTGATTCCTGATATAATAGTAAAAATGGTATGTCCTAGCATTTCTGTTATCCTTTGTCTTTGGTATCATCTAAACTAGTTAACAGCAATAGAAATGATCTCTTTAAAAATCAAATACATGTGGGAACCATATAAAATTATGTAAATAATATAGAAGTTTCTAAATTTAAATATGGAGAAAAAACCTGTGAAAATGTCTTTCACATGCTGGCTGCAGACTTCCAATATAAATCACACTAAGTCCATAGAAGTTGCTAACAAATACACTTAAATAGACAAAAGAGTGTTATATTAGTGAATAATACACATATTATTTTTTTCTAGAGTATTTGCATATATAAGGAATCCTGGTAGCAAAATGATTAAGCACAGGCTGCTAACCTAAAGACGGACAGTTCAAATCCATCAGCCAACGTAGGAGAAAGATATGACAGTCTGCTTTCATAGGATTTCATAATCTTTGTGAAGATTACAACCTGGAAAACTTATGGAACCTTTCTACTCTGTCCCATAGGGTCTCTATGAATCTAAGTTGGGATCCACTGGAAGGCAATGAAATTTTATATTGTTTTTTATTTGCATATGCATGTAAGATACTCATGTTATTTGAAGATAACATTTGCTTATGCTTAAGATAATTCAAGTAAGTGCTATGCATTTTTCAATACATTTCTCTGGCAATACCTCTATAATACAACACTAAACACTAAGTCTGAAATATATCATTAACTCAGACTTCCAAAAATATGAATGAATTTCCCAGGAAAGTCCATGTGTGTTAATGGGTTCAATGAATTTATGTTCAGATTTTCTTTGAAACACACACATAATATTCAGATACTTATGCTTCATCTTCTAATGCCTATAAATAAGTCAATGCAAAAGTATTAGTTTTGTGGCAAATGATAGTCACCATCTTATCCTTAAGATAATGGTAACCTGCATACAAAGAGATTGTCTAACTATTTTGATAGAGTAATGTGAACCTGATTATTGAATTGCATTTGTGCTCTGTTGAAAAGCCAAAACTAATCACACAAATCCCAGTTTGAACTATTTGTTTTTTCATTACAATAGAATGAAGTCAAGGTGACATGAACAGGGTTCTCTAAGTTCCTCAGTATTTCTTTCTCCACTTTTTAAACATCTGTTCCTAACTTTGTAGAATAATGAAATTCAGATCCCTAAAATATAGAATATCAGACACAAAACACTGTAGAGAGTAAGAGTAATAATAGTATAATTGTTCTATTTTATGAAGTCATAATTTGATTCCCACTAAGTTAACAAAAAGGTAAAACTAAGAATATATGCTTAGAAAAAGAATTATGCCCACTGTTGAACTGTCCTGACTCAGGGAATTTGTCTTCTGAAAGCAGTTTCTTAAGAAAACAAGATTTGATGAGAGTAGAGAAGGCATATGCAATAGTTAAATAGTAGCTAAAACTAATGGAAGAAATGATGATATAAAAGAGCTGAAGAAAAGATTTCAAAGGGTCGTTCGAGGAGACAAAGTAAGATATCGTAATGAAACGTGCAAAGATCTGAAGTTAGGAATCCAAAATGAAAGAACACACTTGGTATTTCTCAAGCTGAAAGTACTAAGGAAAAAAAAGAATTCAAGCCTGGAGTCGCAATACTGAAGGACTCTATGGGCCAAAATCTGAACAACGCTGGAAGCATTAAAAGATAGAAGGAATACACAAAGCAACTATAGGAAAAAGAAACGGTCAAGGTGCAACCATTTATGGAGATAGCATACTCTACAGAACCAATGGTATTGAAGGAAGAAATCCTTGTTGAAAAATAAGGCTGCAGGAATTGACCAAATATCCTTTGAGATGTCTCAAAAAAAGGATACAGTCCTGGAGGCACTTACTAGGCCAAGAAATTTGGAAAACAGTTACCTGGCCCACCAACTGGAAGAGATCCCTACTTTTGCCCTTTGTAAAGTAAGACAATTCAACAGAATGCAGAAATGAGTAATCAATGTTATTAATATCACAGGCACATAAAGTATTTCTGAAGATAATTTGAAAATGTCACTGCAATACATTGACAGAGAAGTTTCAGAAATTCAAGGTGGATTCATCAGAGTTTGTGGAATAAAGGATGTCACTGCCGATGTTGGATGGATCTTGGGTGAAAGCAAAGAACACCAGAAGGATATTGACTTGTATTTTTGTGACTGTACAAAGGCATTTAACAGTGTGGACCATAAAAAATTATAGATAACATTGCAAAAAAAAAAATGGGATTTTCAGAATGCTTACCTGTGCTTATGAGGAATCTGTACATAGACCAAGAGGCTTTGACCCTCAAGGATCTTAATTGCCACAATAGCTGCAGCAATGGGCTCAAGCACAGCAAGGATTTTGAGGATGGTGTGGGACCAGGCAGTGTTTAGTGCTGCTGCACTTCGGGGCACGATGAGTCAGAGCCGATTTGACAGCACCTAACAACAACAATAACAATAATATGCAAGAGCTATAAATACAATTAGAAAATATCATCAGTTGGCTAATGACAAAAGTGGTTCTTTCCTACTTCCCAAAGGAATATCAGTGTCTGGAAGATCATTAAGGCAGATCTCAAGTATCCCTTTCATTTCTTTAGCTTCAATACTTGCCATAACTGAAAAGAACTAAGGCTGGACAAGCGAGAGATACAGAGAACCAATTTACTTTCTATTACAGCTTTAGAAAGTCAACATTTCAAAAAATAACTTCTGTGATTGTTCTTTATCCTTAGATTTTTGGATTCAATACAACAAACAATACTATGAGCTAGTAATTATGACAGGTTTAGTGATTAGGGCACAGTATTATGTCCTTGGAATTCTTCCAGAAACTGTGAGTAAAGGGTCAAAATATCCTGTTAACCTTTCTGGAGATAAGAGATAGAGACAGAGTTCATTATATCCATATGTATATGTGGATAGATAGATAGATAGATAGATAGATAGATAGATAGAGATAAAGATATAGCTGACTCAAAGGCACCTAACAAAAAAGAACATTCACATGTATAATATATATATACAGTTGCTTTATTGTTAGGTGCTGTTGCATAGGCTATGACTTACTGCAACCCTATGTATAACAGAATGAAACACCACTCAGTCCTGTGCCAGCCTCACAATAATTGCGATACCTGAACCCATTTTGGTAGCCACTGCCACTCCATCTCGTTGAGGACCTTCTTTTTCATTGACACTACAATTTACCAAACATGATATCTCTTTCCACAGAATGCTCTTTTCTGACAACATGACCAAAGCAGGTGAGACGAAGTCTGGCCATTCTCACTTACAAGGAGTATTTCAGCTGTACTTCTTCCAGGACAGATTTGTTAGTTCTTCTGGCAGTCCATTGTACTCTCAGCATTTTTTGTCAACCCCACAATTCCAAAGCATCAATTCTTCTTCGGTATTCCATATTCATTGTCCAGCTTTCACGTTCATACAAGACTATTGAAAACACCATGGCTTGGGTTCGGGGTACCTTAGTCCTCAAAGAGACATCTTTGCTCTTCAGCTCTTCTAAGAGGTCTTTTGCAGCTGATTTGTCCATTGCAATACATCGTCTGATGTCTTGACTACTGCTTCCATCGATGGTATGGAAACAAGTAATATGAAATCTTTGACAATTTCAATCTTTTTCTCCATTTATCATTATGCAGCTTATTGGTCCAGTTGTGAGGATTTTCATTTTCTTTGTCTTTCTGCAACTGTAGTTTTTAAACTTCATTAGTAAGTGCTTCAAGCATATTCATTTTCAGCAAGCAAAATTGTTTTATCTGCATATCACAGGTTGTTAATGAGCCTTCCTCAATCCTGATGTCATGTTCTTCTTCATATACTCTAGCTTCTCAGATTATTTCCTCATCATACAGAGTGCATACAGAGTGCATAAATATGGTGAAAGGATAAAACTCTGACTCACTCCCTTCCTGATATTAAATCATGTAGTATCTCGCTGGGTGTTAAAACCCAGCGAGATGCACCTGGTGCATAGGTAACAGCCAGTTTATAGACTGAGACAGACTAGGAAGAAGGAAGAGGCCATCCACTTCTGAAAGA
>NW_006922447.1:159520-161761 GCF_000298275.1 Orycteropus afer afer
CGAAAGAAGGGGAGGCCTTCAACGAGATGGATTGATACGGTGGCTGCGATGATGGGCTCGAGTATAGCAGGGATTGTGGGGCTGGTGTGGGATCGGGCAGTGTTTCGTTCTGCTGTGCATGGGGTCGCTATGAGTCGGAAACGACTCGACGGCACTTAACAACAACAACAAGTATCTCCTTGTTCTGTTTGAACAACAACTTCCTGGTCTATGTACAGGTTCCCCATAAGCACAATTATGTGTCTTGGAATACCCAATCTTTTCAATGTTATCAATAATTTGTTATGATCCACACAACAGAAGCCTTTTGTATAGTTAATGAAACACAAGTAAACATCTTTCTGGTATTTTTTCCTTTCAGCCAATATCCATCTGGCATAAGCAATGATATTTCTTGATCCACATCCTCTTCTGAATCCAGCTTGCATTTTTGGAAATTCTGTTAATATACTTCTACAAAAGTTTTTGAATTGCTTTCAGCAGGGTTTTACTTGGGTGTGATATTAATAATATTGTTCAAAGATTTCCACATTCTGTGGGACCACTGTCCTTTGTAATATGTACAAATATGGATCTTTTCCAGTCAGTTTGCCAGAGAGCTATCTTCCAAATTTCTTGGCATAGATCAGTGAGTGTCTCCAGCATGGAACCCAATTGTTGAAACATCTCATGGGTATTGCATCAATTTCCAGAGTCTTTCTTCACCAATTCCTTCAGTGCAGCTTCAACTTCTTCCTTCAATAACATTGGTTCTTGATAACATAGCATCTCCTGAAATGGATGGACATCGACCAATTCTTTTTGGTGCACCGACTGTGCATTTCTTCCATATTCTTTTGATGTTTCTGCACCATTCAGGATTTTGCCAATGGAATCTTTCCATATTGCATCTCGAGGCCTGATTCTCTTCTTCAGCTTTTTAGCTTGAGAAGTGGCAAGCATGTTCTTCCCTTTTTGTTTTCTAACACCCAATCTTTGCACATTTCATTATAATAATTGTCTTTGTCTTCTCAAGTTGTTCTTTGAAGTCTTCTGTTCAGCTCTTTTATCTTGACATTTCTTCCATTTGCTTAGGCTACTCTCCATTCCAGAGCAAGTTTCAGAGTATCTTCTGATATCCATTAAGGCCCTTTCTTCCTTTTGTGTCTTTTAAATGAAGTTTTTCCTTTCTTCATGGATGATGATCTTGATGTCATCCACAATTCATTTTGTTTTTGATCATTGCTGTTCAATGCATCAAATCTGTTCTTTACATGGTCTCTAAATTCAGGAGGGATATAATCAAGGTCATATTTTTGCTCCTGAGAATATTTTTTAAATCATCTTCGGCTTTATCTTGCACTCGCATGTGAGTGGATGTTGGTCTGTTCTACTTTTGCTCCTGGCCTTGTTTTGGCTGAAGGTATTGAGCTTCTCCATTGCCTCTTTCCACAAATGTAACTGCTCTGATTCCTCTGTCCTCCATCTGGTAAAGTCCATGTGTATAGCCACTGTTTATGTTGTTGAAAAGGGTATCTGCAATGAATATGTTATTGGTCTTGCAAAGTACTCTCATGCAATCTCCAGCATCTATTACCAAGGCCATATTTTCCAACTACTTATGATTCTTTGTTTCCAACTTTTGCATTCCAATTCCAAGTCATAATCAACACATATTGATTGCATGTTTGGTCCATTTCAGACTGCAGAAGTTGGTAAAATCTTCAATTTCCTCATCTTTGGTTTTGGTGGTTGGTGTGTAAATTTGAAAAATAGTAGTATTAACTGGCATTCCTTGTAAGCATATGGATATTATGCTATTACTGACAGCATTGTTCTTCAGGATAGATCTTAAATCATTCTTTGTGATGATGAATGGCATGCCTTTCCTCTTCACTTTGTCATTCCTGGCATAGTAGACCATATGTTTGTCTGATTCAAAATAACCAAAATCAGTATATTTCAACTCATTAATGCCTAGAATATCAATCTTTATGCATTCCTTTTCATTCACAACTTCTATTTTTTTAGATTCATACTTCATGTATTCCATGTTCTAATTATTAATGGATGTTTGCAGTTGTTTTTCCCATTTTGAATCATGCCACATGAGCAAATGGAGCTCCTGAAAGCTCTGCTCCATTCATAGCATTAAGGTTGGCTCTGCCCTGAGGAGGCTGCACTTTAGCAGTGATATTTTTTTTTTTTTTTTTTTTGGATTTGGGTGGAGAGATGCCATTAAACACAAGTGTAAGTGAACCA
>NW_006922447.1:161861-173081 GCF_000298275.1 Orycteropus afer afer
GAGATTTACAGAGTGAATTCACTTTTCATACAGCAGTTCACATATACTTTGTCTCATGTCATTTACCTCAAATAGCAGTGGTATCTTGAGTGCTTTCCAACTTGAGGATGTCATCATCTAGCACTATTTCAGAAAATGTTCAGTACTGTTCATTATATTTTCCAGTAATATATCAGTGTTTTAGTGCTATTCATAAGGTTTTCACTGGCCAATTCTTTGAGAAGTACATGGCCCCTTCCTTCTTCTGAGTCTGTCTTAGTGTGGAAGCTCTGCTAAAATCTGTTCACCATGAATGACACAATAGGTGTTTGAAATACCAGTGGCATGTCCTCCAGTCTTATAGCAACATGAAAGTCACCACAGTATCATTGTATCATTTTCATATGATGTATTGGCTGACTTCTTATATTGTAGTCTGTTGATTTCTCATTAGGATAAAAAAAAATTGGTCTGCACTTACGGTAACTATTATTTCATTACAGTTAGTGAAGATAAAAATTAATATTTGTTAATATTTTTAAACGTGTTCTATAATATATTGATAAATAGGTATTTATGAAATCTGTGTATTTATATATGTATACATTGGATAACTTGATGAGACATTTGTTAATTTCTCAATATTTGTTAATTCCGTTAGCCTTATAATCTTCTTCTCACAGGCTCCTTGTCTGTATGTATGATAATATATGAAAATAGCAAAACGTCTACTTAAATCATCTTAAAACTAAGTAAAGACCCATGTGATTTGAGTGAAAGAATACCTCCCTCCTGAGCTCAGTGTCATTTATATCTCCCATCTCACCCTTCTCCCATGTTTTCGCTGCAAAAAAAAAAAAAAAAAAAACAGACACTGAGCCATGGGCCATTAACCTGCACACATGCTCTGCACCTTCACCTAATCCCGGCTAGGCCCTCAGGTTGATGGCTGCCTGGCCATTTGGGCAGAACTGTGGCTTCAGACAAGTCTCTGTGCAGGTTGCAAAGGGGTACAGAAAAGATGCAAAGCAGTCACTTTACCGCAAGATCTGTCTTTTGCGAGCTTGAGGGGTACGGGCACCAGGGGGCAGGAGTCCTTGGTGGGTAGGCAATCCAAGGAGAGCAAGAACTCTGAGTGGGTCAGGGTATGGAGGGTCCCTACCTGGCTGCCCATACTGTTCCATTCAGTTCAGCCTGTGGTTTGAAATGACACAATCCAACTTCTTCTGAAGTCACATCAGAGAACTGGGGACACAGTTGTTAGGAAGTTAGCAGCCCCAGAGGACCACTTCCAAAATTGAGCCTGAGGTTCATTTGGTCACTGAAACTACACATAATGCCCATTTACCCTTAACAAACTGGTCTTTGGAACCTAAGATGTGTAAAAGTAAAGAGTGAGTGCATAGGACATTTAAATTCAAATTATGTTTCCTTTTGGATACCTTTATTTAAATAATTTGTTTGTGAAGAGTCATTTGTTGTTAGATTTCAGATTTAAAAAAGGAAATATCATATCAACTCATGCAATGTATTTACATTTTGAAGGTGGTTTCTTATATAATCAATATATTTTCATCTTTCTGATGTTATCTTGAAATTGAAATATGAATCCAGAAGGCAGGGATGTTCTTCTCATTTATAACTATGACATTATTCAACGGAAAGCATCAGAAAAAATCTTTAATCTCCTTGTTATGGGATAGCCAGTAAATAAGAATGGAATGCTAAATATGTAATTGTGATGGATTAAGTAGGGTTAAGTCTTAGTCTAGGAAACACTGCATGTTTGCACAATTAGCAGATCATTTACACTATCAGAAAGTTTCATTTATTATACCATTCATCAACTCTAAAACTGTTGAGCTAAATCAGTAACTCCAGGAACAAAGGAGAATAAAGAAGAAACTGCAAATGGATCATAAAGCAAATTGTTAACATATAATTACATATAATGAACTTCAGTTATTTACATAGGTGTTACCCAGTGAATCAGAGGATACCTATAGGTTGATCCACAGTTATGGACACAAGTAAATAAAACATTCCTGAACTGATGAATCATTAGCATTGAAGAAAGTAGCAACCTAGCTGGGCCACAAGGAAGACTAAACTTTAAAAAAAAAAAAAAAATGCTGGGAAATACAAGAGCAAAGAATGGTTTTTAGTATGTCTAAGCAAAATAATGCAAAATGTGAATATTTACTGCTTTGTCCACTGCTTGTAAACCTTGGCATGAGAGTTAGCTGTGATCATTGTCAGAAGTTAGGTATGTCATTTTTTTTTTTTTTTTTAAGAAATTTGTTTTTATACAAATTATAAGACAGATTTGAATGAACAAATATGTCTTGGAAGAAGTATAGCTGGAATACTCTTTAGATGCAAGAATGGCCAGAATTTGTCTTACCTCCTCTGGTCATGTTGTCAGAAGTGAGTAATTCCTGGACAAGGATATCATAGGATATCATGCTTGGTAAAGTGGAGGGTCAATGAAAAAGGGGAAGACCCTCAGTGAAACGGATTGACACAGTGGCTACAGCAATGGGCTCAAGAACAGCAGGGATTGTGAGGAGGGTCCAGGACCCGGCAGTGTTTCAACGGCACCTAACAACAACAACAACCACCTGGGGCAGTAGATTTTAGGTGATGGAACATAGATATTAGCACTGGTACTAATACCTACTCTAGCTCTGTTGCTTAAGAGTAATTCCTTAAATTCTCTATATATCAGTTTCTCCCTTTGTAAAATTTCTAATGTACAAAATTACGTGAAGCTGTCAAAGTAGCTTCTGCATGAAAATCTCATTAATCATTGCATAATGCTAAAGCAATTGACTGCTAACCAGAAGGCTGGTGGTTCAAACCCACCAGCCACTCCTTGAAAGGAAGGTTGGGCAATCTCCTTCCACAGTCATACTGCCTCGGAAACCCAAGGAGGGGTCACTATGAGTTGGGTCCGACTCCATGGCACATAACAACAACAACCACAACAAAGTAGTACATGCTTTAAAAAAAAAATTGCATTATGTCTCTTTCAAAACACAATAAAAAACTTTCCAATAATAACTTATCTTTCCCTTTTATTCACAAGCAACTCTGGTGGCATAGTGCCTAAGGCATTTGACTGCTAACCAGAAGGTTGGCAGTTCAAACTCACCAGCCACTCCTCAGAAGGAAGAGAGGGCAATCTACTTTCTTAAAGATTTACCTCCTAGGAAACCCAAAGGGATTCACTATGAGTCAGAATTGATTGATGGCAGAGATTTTTTTTTTTTTTTTTTAATTCGCATTGCAGTCTATTACACAGACTACAAATCTATGATGTCTCAGGTGAACTGAGCAGGCACTGGTTCCTACCACCAAACCACAGTGTGTGTTGCTTCCAGGCACATGCAGCATTGTGGGGGCCGTCAATGTGTTTTTCCATCAGAATGTGATCTGACATTGTGCCCTGTGAACCCAGACAGTAGAAAGCAAGTAAGCTTGATTCCACATTCAGAGGCTTGCCACTAGGTGTTGAGCTCAGCCAAGGAATTTTCCACCTCTTCTGGACATACGAACAGTGTAATTAAGAAATGGGCTTATGTTCTGGGAGACTTGGAGGATGATAAACAGAGTAAGAAATATGGGCCGCTAGTGTGGTTCCCCACCTGGTCCAGTCCCAGGCAGCAGCCCTGTCTTTTTGCAGTATATGTCCCTTTCAAACTAATCCAAACACAATTCCAAGGTCATTGTTTCACCAAGACATGCATGAACTGCAAAATATATATCAATGACTTTGAAATTATTGAAGTTAAAATGGATTTGAAAATAATTTAAATGTCAAGAAATATAAATATTACAGGTGTTCATAGATGCAAAAGAATGACATGAAGTAAGTAGCATTAAGGATTGTGCCTATAAGAAAAGAGGATTTTTAAATTTTTTTACCTACTTCCATAAAATATTTGTCGATGGTTGTCTACATCCAAAATTTTAAGAGACTGTTATAAAATTTATGGTCAAAGGTATATTGAAAACTATGAATTGATGGAAGTAATTTACTTTTAATTTAATAATTTATTTAAATTTATATCTGCATTCAATGTGTAGTATTTTCCTGATATTTTATTTGCTATCATAATATATGACAATGTAAATTTCCATAGAAGATCATATAGTTGTTCGCAGATTTCTTCCATTTTACTCCACTGTAATGCATTATAATTTCTATACGTGGTGGAGTGTTAAAAAAAAAAAAAAAAAAATGAGGAAGTAGTATCCCACAACTCAAATATAATTATTGACTCAAAAATTGGATTTGTAAAAATGGATGTTTCCTTTGCCAATGCTGACATATTGAACATAAATGCAAACTTCCTTTCACCTTAAGATGAGATCATTCTCAGGAAGAAAGTAATCACATAATAGAAAATGTTGACTCAAGCTATGGATACAAATTTTTTATATGTCATTAAAAACTAAATTCCCTTGGTGTTATTTTTGGGGTGATATAGGCATTTGTTGTTGCCCATTAGTATACAAACATGTAGATGTATTTGAATCTTAGAATACCAGATGAATCTGTAACTATTTTCTTTTTCTTGAAATAGGATTAGGTAGAGGAAAAGAGTTATGGCACAGATTTTAGATTACAGAAGCATGGTTAAAATGCCTTGATATTATAAGACTTGTATACATTTATTCAAGACAATTGGATGGAGTAGGCAGACTTGTATAATATGAAAATTTGGGATAAATAATGGTTAAAAAAGAAGGTACAAATCCTTTTAAATTAATCATTTCTTATTGGAATTTATTCTAAAGAATTAAAAATAAAGTTATAAATCATTCAACATATATTTTTATAATTTAACTACTAAATTCAAAATATAGTGTCCTAATAAATTAATAATGGACAATTAGTAAAACATATAATTATTAAAATATTGTTGTTCTTATTAAATATTTTACAGTCAGTTCTGACTCATAGTGACCCTATGTACAACAGAACAAACACTGCTCAATTACGTGCCATCCTCACATCTGTTGCTGAGCTTTGAGCCTGTTATAAAAGTCACTGTGCCAATCTCATAGAGAGTCTTCCCCATTTTCAGCGACCCTCTATTTTACCAAGCATGACTGCCTTCTCCAATGACTGGTGTCTCCTGATAGCATGACCAACTTACAAGAGATGAAGTCTGGCAATTCTTGCTTCTAAGTAGCTTTCTGGCTGTACTTCCTCCAAGACAGATCTGTTCCCTTTTCCAGTAGTCCATGTTATATTTAATATTCTCCACCAACACCACATTTCAAATGGCTCAACTTTTCTTTAGTCTTCCATATTCATTATACAGCTTTCTTATGCATATAAAGCAATTCAAAATACCATGGTTTGGCTCAGGGTCATGTAAGTCTTCAAAGTGACATGCTTGTTCTTTGAAACTTTAAAAAGGTCTTTTGCAGCAGATTTTCCCAGTACAATACTTTGTTGATTTCATAACTGCTACTTTCATGGACTTGATTGTGGACACAATAAAAGGTAATCATTGACAACTCCAAATATTTCTCCATTTATCATGATGTTGCTTATTGGTCCATTTGTGAGCATGTGTATTTTCTTTATGTAGAAAGAAGTGTAATCCATACTGAAGGCTGCAGTCTTTGATCTTTAGCAGTAAGGGCATCAAGTCTTCTATTCTTTAAGCAAGCAAAGTTGTTTCATCTACATATTGTTGTTGTTGTTAGATGCTAGAAAGTCAGCTCCAAATCACGACAACTCTGTGTAAAACAGAATAAAATACTGCCCCACCCTGCACCAGCCTCACAATCCTTGTTATACCTGAGTCCATCGTTGTAGCACTATGTCAATCCAGCTACTTGAGGGCCTTCCCCTTTTTCACTGACTCTGCACCTTCTCAAGCATGATATCTTTCACCAGGGAATGGTCTCTTCTAACAACATGGCCAAAATAGGTGAGTCAAAGTCTACACATTCCTTCTTCCAAGGAACATTCCAGCTGCATTTCTTCCATGACAGATGTGTTAATTTGTGTGGCAATCCATGGTACTTTCAGTGGTCTTTGCCAACACCACAACTCAAAAGCATCAACTCTTCTTTTGTCTTCCTTATTCATTGTCCAGATTTCATGGACATATGAAGTGATTGAAAATACTATGGGTTAGGTTAGGCACACTTTGGTCTTCAAAGAGACATCCTTTCTTTTTAGCACTTTAAAGAGGTATTTTGCAACAGATTTGCCCAGTGCAATATATCGTCTGATGTCTTAAGTGCTGCTTCCATTGGTGTTGATTGTGAAACCAAGTAATATGAAATCTTTAATGCTTTAATCTTTTTTCCATGTATTGTGATGCTGCCTATTGGTTCAGGTGTGAGGATTTTTGTTTTTGAGATTTTTGTTTGTTGAGATGTAATGTACACTACAGACTGTAGTCTTTAATGCTCATTATTAATTGCTTTAAGTCTTCAATCTCAGCAAGCAAGGTTGTGTCATCTGCATATCTCAGATTGTTAAAGAGATTTCCTCTAATCCTGATGCCATGTTCTTCTTCATACAATAAAGCTGCTTGGAATATTTGCTCAGCATACAGAATGAATAAGCATGGTGAAAGGATAAAACTCTTATGCACTTCTGTCCTGATTTTAAATTATGCAGTATCCCCTTGCTCTGTTTACATGACAGCCTTCTAGTGAACACAGAAATTTAAATAAAAAAAAAAAAAAAAGAGAGAGAGAGAGAGGGAGAAGAAAAACTCAAATAGTGTAAACAAACAGGCACAATCAGAAAAAAAAAAAGAAAAAATTTCAAAACTTACTAAAAATGATGAAGAAAGATCATGTGGACAAGAAGCTACAATATTTGGAGATGGAGGAATGAGATAAAAGAGCAAGAGTAAAAAATTAAAAAAAAAAAAGATAGAAAGAACTGCAAAAGGAAAAACAAAGGACAAGAAGAAACAAAGAAAGAGAAAAGAAGGGAACCAGGAAAAGGGAAAAAAGAGGGAGGAAAAAAAGAAAAAAAGAAAAGAATCAGGGATGGGAGAGAGAAAAAAAAGGGAAGAAAAGAGGAAAATTAAAAGAATAACCTCAAAACAAGCACACAGAAATAAAACTGTGGAGGGCAGGGCATAGCACCCAGGCTCTGCCTGGGCACAGACCAGGATAGAGCTCCTGCAGGTCTAGAAGGTGGTTGGAGGCAGGGGGATAGGCCCACCACTGTTCACCAAGAGGGCAAAAGTACAAGAGTAACAAGGGGAATATCACACCTCTCCAGTCATCAGTCTCCAGTGTGGTTTGCCTGTGCTGTCCTTGTCAGGCTGAGCCCACTCCCAAATCACAGTCCAAGCAAGAATACAAAAAGCATAAGCTCAAAACAGCCGTGCTGGCAGTTTGCAAACCTCCCAAATGGCTGCACCCTCAGGACAGCCTCTGGCAGTCCACAGGTCCACCTGTCCCCTGCCTCACTGTTGACCCTTTTGGTCATCAGGCACCAATGCAATCCTTGCTAACACAGCCTTTGTGAGTAGAGAAGATTCGAAGGTTGCTATAGGGAAATATTCAAAATGGCTGTGCCATCCATCAGGACAGCCAGCATATGCAGTTGTTTGTCTCCTTACTCACTGCTTCATTCAGGTTCTTCTACTTGTTGGTATTTAATCCACTTCTTTATCCTTCCATTCAAAGCTCAGGGTTCTAGTATTGTCTTCTGTATCTGTTTCAACTGGTTTCTCATTGCTTTGTTGCAGAGGGTCTGTGTAGCTTGCCTGCCTATTCTGCCATCTTGCTGGAATTCCCTCAGTATATACTTTATATTATAATTTTATGTTTTAATCTTACTAATGCATTATCTTGTTTGAAAAAAATAAGTAAATGCTAAGCATGATTATTAATAGAATTGGGATATTTTATCTTTAAGAGTGAATCTTTCCTTTTTATTTTTCCATTTTTATTGTTCCAAATAATGAGCCAATAATTAATTTAGCAAATTAATCGATTGCTATTGTAAATCATATATCTTACTTTTCATATTCTAATATTTTGAAGAGATGAAGGTCTCCTTCCTCCTCATTTTATCTCTAAGTGATAATTTTGTTTGTTTCTTTTTTTTTTTTTTTTGAGAGAAGATAAAGTTTAATCACTTATACACAAGTGAGAATGGACAGAGTTTCCAAATACTCCAGAGAAAGTCCACCCACCCCCAGTAGGCAAATACAGGGTTAACACAGGTTAAGCTAAAGTTTATGACCACTTGTACTCATTCCGTTTCCAAGGACCTGGCTCCTTAAGCCATGAGAAGGACAAGGAGAAGCCCCTAAGTTATGACCATGAGGCTTCTGTCTTGAGAACTGGAAGGTGTCCACACAAGAGGGATCTGTTTTTCTGCAGGCTGACCTCCCGGGAATAGCTCAGGCTCTGTTTGTGGTATCTTTTGGTTTTATGCCTCTGGGTCTGAGACCTCTTTCCCGAGGCTATTTTGTTCATTAGGTATCCATTCTTCCCTTTTGAAGCACTGATACTCTTTTTTTTCCCCCTTTATTTAAAACATTTATGTATGTATTTTTTTAATTGTGATTTGTGTGAAAATTGCAGAACAAATTCACTTTCCATACAGCAGTTCACATACACTTCGTCTCATGACATTGACTACAATTTACCACAATACAACAGCTCACCTCCCACTTCCTCCCAATAGTTTCCTCTTCCCTATGTCCATACATTCATGCACTTCTGCCCCCTGAGCTGTCTCCCTGTGCATGAATAGCCCTTCTTTCTCCCATGATTTTTCTCTCCAAGGAGTGTATCTACGTCAGGTAAATGTTCAACTCATACGCCTGTCTTTTGTTTGGCTGGAAGCCACAGCTGGGTGGGTTCAATTCCAGACCTGAAGGGCAGCTAGGGGCCATAGTCTCAGTGGTTCAATCAGGCTCTATCGGACCAGCAAACCTGGTCAGCTATTTTTCTTTATTTTCCAAAATGATTTTGAGTTTTGTTCCACATTGTTCTCCCTCTCTATCCAGAATCTCCTCCATAGATGACCCTCTGAGTGGTTGACAGCCACCATCTAGTTCTTCTGGTTTCATAGTCATATAGGTTGCAGATGACATGATGTACCAGTTACTAGGACTAATTGTTTCCATGGAGTTTCAGTTTTCTCATTGTTCTTTGCTCTGGAAGAGGAGAGACCCATTGTTGCATCTACATGGCAGCTTGCAAATTTTTAAGATCCCAATCACTACTCACTAAAGTAGTGTATTTTGTGTAGTATGTTATGCCAATTGACCTTGATGTCCCCTGTGACTATGGGCCTGAGACCACAAATTTAACTACTTGGTTCCTCTGGGTAGCTGGCTGTGAACAAGTAACTACAACTTTGTCCCTTGTCAGCTCTACTGGGAATTCAGATCATACAAATACATTTATAGGGTCATTGTCTACCAACACTATACATGGTCTTGGGTGCACTCCCTGCTTCATAGACTCATCTAATAGTTTAGCCTGTCCACCCATTTATCCATCCATATACCCATGTTTTCCTTCACTGACAATGCAGTACTGTACATGGAAAAGGGTTCATCTTTGTTGTCTGTACCTCCCATGTACCTCTCTATGTCTTTCTCTTCCTCAATGCCACCATCTTGGTCACTCACATTTGGTACATTGCCCTTCTCTTCACTCAAATCAATACTTATCTCTATCTATCCCCCCTCCCCTTCCACCCCTCAGAACCAACAAAGAAAATTTCCTTCCATATCTAAACCTTTCTTCGACTTTTACAATAATTGACTAATAAAATATTTGTCCTTCTGTGATTGACTTATTTCACTCAGCATAATGTCCTCCAAATTCATCCACATTATGCAGTGTTTTGCAGATTCTAGGTTATTCTTTAGGTTTGCATAGTATTCCATTGTGTGTATGTGCCATACTTTGCTTATCCGTTCCTCAGTTGATCAACCCCTAGGTTGTTTCTATCTTTTGGCTATTGTAAATAGTGCTGGAATGAACATGTGTGTGCATTTTTCTGTTCTTGTCATGGCTCTCATTTCTTTAGGATATAAACCTAGTAATGGAATGGCCGTGTGAAATGGTATTTTAATTCCAACTTTTTAAGGAATCGCCATACTACTTTCCACAGTGGTTGTACCATGTTACAGTCCCACCAGCAGTGTATGAGAGTCCCAATCACTCCACATCTTCATCAGCATTTTTTATTTTCTATCTTGTTGAACTTTGCTACTAGTGTTGGAGCAAGATGGTATCTCATTGTTGTTTTGATTTGAATCTCTCTAATGGCTAAAGGTTGTGACCATTTCTTCATATGTTTGTTGGCTGCCTGAATATCCTCTTGGTGAAGTGTTTTTTCACATCTTCTGCCAATTTTTTAAATAGATTATTTGTCTTTTTGTTATTGAGGTGTTGGAGTTTTCTATAAATTCTAGAGATAAGTCCCTTATCAGATATGTCATTGCCAAATATATTTTTCCCAATCTGTAGGTTCTCTTTTGACTCTTTAAGAGAAGTCTTTAGAAGAACATAAACATTTGATTTTTTGAAGGTCCCAATCATCTAGTTTCTCTTTTGCAGTTTGTGCACTTTGGGTTATGCTTGATAGTCTATTTATGCCATATATTAGGGACCTTAAATTTTCCCCTAGTTTTTCCCTGAGGAATTCTATAGTTTTAGGTTTCACATTTAAGTTTTTGATCCATCTGGAGTTAGTTTTTGTGTATAGTGTGAGGTACAGATCTTGTTTCATTTTTCTGCAAATGGATATACAGTTTTTCCAGCACCATTTATTAAACAAAGATTCTCTTCCCCATTTAATGGATTTCAGCCCTTTGTCAAAGATCAGCTGAACATAGGTCAATGGATCTATTTCTGGGTTCTCAATTCTATTCCATTGGTCTACGTATTTGTCATTAACCCAATACCATGCAGTTGTGACTACTGTGGCTGTATAGTAGGTTTTGAGATCTGGCAGTGTGAGACCTCCTAATTGGTGTTCTTCTTCAACAGTTCTTTGCTTATCTGGGGTCTCTTTCCTTTCCATATAAGGTTAGTAATTGGTTTTACCATACCCATAAATAATATTGATAAGATCTGGATTGGGATTGCATTGAATGTATAGATGGCTTTGGGTAGAATTGGCATTTTCACAAAGTTCAATCTTCCTATCCACCAGGAGGGGAAGTTCTTCCATTTATGTAGATTTCTCAGGGTTTCTTGAAGTAGTTTTATTTATAT
>NW_006922447.1:173778-196049 GCF_000298275.1 Orycteropus afer afer
TATTCCTATTTTGCTGAGAGTTTTGATCAGGAATGGGTGTTGGATTTTATCAAATGCCTTTTCTGCATCAATTGATATGATCATGTGTTCTCCTTTGTTTTCATGTGGTGGATGACATTTATTGTTTTTCTAATGTTGACTCATCCTTGCATACCTGATATGAACCCCACTTGGTCATAATAAATGCTTTTCTTGATATGTTGTTGGAGTCTATTGGCTAGAATTTTTTTTGAAGATTTTTGCATCTATATTCATGAAGGATATTGGTCTGTAGTTTTCCTTTTGAGTGATATCTTTGCCTGGTTTTGGTATCTAGGTTATGCTTGCTTCATAAAATGAGTTAGGGAGGATTCCATCCTATTCTATGTTTTGGAATAGTTTAAGTAGGAATGGCATCATTTCTTCTCTGAATGTTTGGTAGAATTCTGCAGTGAAACTGTCTGGGCCAGAACATTTTTTGATGACATGTTCAATTTCCTCTTTTGTTATGGATCTGTTCAACTTTTCCACATCAGTCTGTGTTAGTTTAGGTAAGTAGTGTGATTCTAGAAATCTGTCCTTTTTTTCGGGGTTTCAAATTTGTTGGAGTACAGTTCTTCATGTTGTTGTTGTTGTTGTTATGTGCCATCAAGTCGGACCCGACTCATAGTCACCCCTCCTTGGGTTTCCATGGCAGTATCACTCCGGAAGTAGATTACTTCCTCTTCCTTCCAAGGAGTGGCTGGTGAGTGTGAACCACCAGCCTTCTGGTTAGCAATCAAGTGCCTTAGGCACTATGCTACCAGAGCTCCTCAGTTCCTCATAGTATCCTGATATTATCCTTTTTATTTCATTTGGTTTTGTTGTGATGTCACCAATTTCATTACTTATTTGTGTTATTTGTATTCACTTCCTCTTTTTCTTTGTTAAATTTGTCAGTGATTTGTCCATTTTATTGATGTTTTCAACAAACCAATTTCTGGTCCTGTTTATTTTTCTCCTGTTTTTCTATTTTCTTTTTCATTGAAATCTGCTCAAATCTTTATTATTTGCTTTCTTCTGGTGACTGTAATCTTTCCTTGCTCTTCTTTTTCTAATTGTTGGTGATGTTGGTTTAAAGTGTTGATATTGGCTCTTTTTTCTTTTTTGATGTGTGTATTTATTGCTATAAATTGGCATCTGATCACTGCTTTTGCTGTGTCCCAAACGTTTTGATATGTTGTATTTTCATTCTCATTTGATTCAAGCAATTTTGAATTTCAGTTTTTACTTCTTCTCTTACCCAGTCTTTCTCAAGGAGGTTGTTGTTCAGTTCCCATGTGCTTACTATTTTTGCATTGATCTTCCTATTGTTGATTTCTAATTTTGTAGCATTATGATCTGAGAAGATGCTTTGCAGAATTTCAATGCTTTTAAATTTATTAAGGCTTGCTTTTTGGCCTAATATATGGTCTATCATGGAAAATATTCCATGTGTACTGGAAAAGAATGTATATTGTGCTGTTAGTTGAAGTGCTCTGTAGATGTCTATAAGGTGAAATTGTTGGATTGTACTTTTAGCTCTTATGCATCTTTGTTGAGTTTCTTTCCGGTTGTCCTATCTTTCAAAGAAAGTGGTGTATTAAATTCTCTCTCTGTGACTGTGGACTCACTTTTTGACTTTTCAACTCTTTTAAAGTCTGATTTATGTATTTTGGGGCTCTTTCACTGGGTCCATAGATATTTATTATGGTTATATCTTCTTTTCCAATTGATCCTTTAATCATTATATAATGTCTTTCCTTGTCTCGTATGGTGGTTTTTGTCTTAAAGTCAATCTGGTCAGAAATTCATATTGCTTCTCCTTCTCTTTTGTTGTTGCCATTTCCTTGATAGATCTTTTTCTAACCCTTGATTATTTTTCAGTCTATTTTTGTCTTTGTCTCTACAGTGTGTCTCTTATACACAGTTTATTGATGGGTTTTGTTTTTTTATCCAATCTGCAACTTTCCTTCTTTTGAGTGGTACATTCAATCCTTTGACATTCAGTGTAATTATTGACAATTATGAATTGGGGGCTGTCTTTTTGTTTTGTGTTTTTTTATGGTGTCCCTGGGATCTTTGTTCCATATTACTTTCTGTGCTGAGCTCATTATTTTTATGAATCATGTTAACATTTCCTTTGTTGCTGTTGTTTTAGTATTTGCTGAATATTTGTGCTTATCCTCTTTTTTATTGTGATGTGAAGATTTATCATTTTTTTTCTTTGAGATTACTCTGCAATTCATAATTTTTGGAACAATCCATTCTATCTTGGAACTCTCTTGACCTCCTCACCATTTAGACATTTAGAAATTCTGTAACTACAGTATTTTCCCTCTTTTTGGTTTGTAGTTGCCCTCACTTGCCAATTGATGTCTCTGGTTCCTTGTTTACAATCTTGTAAACTTATTTACTTTAAATATGTCCATAGTTGTGGTTTCTTGGTTATGTGGTTTTTCTTGTACTAGTGGACCTGGTTGAGTGGCTGGACAGCTGTTGATAGTTATTCCCCATGAAGACCGTGACAATCGACTCTTTGGTAAGAACTACCACAAGCAGCTGAATATCTGCTTTGGGCAGGTGGTCTGCTTCCCATATATAAGCAGCAGATTTAGGAATGGTCTCTAGCATATTGCATGCTTGAACCCTGTGTGTAGCCGTGTCATTTTTCAGCAGCCTGCCATTCTCTGCTGACCTTGGGACATACAATGAATTTGAATTAATGGCCTGCTGTGTGGTTTGGTAACATCTGGACTGTGCCTTTTTACTTGTCAAACTTGGGTTTGTCAGCTTCATCAGCCAGCAGTTATTTAAGTGTAGAAGTGCCTCTAGCTCCAGTGGGCTGAGAGTAGGAGGCAGAGCTGGACCTCAAAGTTGAGGGATTTTTACCTAACCCCTAAAGCCTGGCACTTAGAACTTGGACTTCTATCCTCCTGAACTGTAAGAGAATAAACTCCTGTTTGTTGAAGCCATCCCATGTGTAGTATATATTCTTTTCAGAGCAGAACTTGGTAACCAGAACAGAATTTGGTACCGAGAGAGTGGGGTGCTGCTCTGAAAGATACCTAAAATGTAGAAACAGGAGTGGAGTGTGTCCTTGACCCAAGACCCCAGCAGTGAGATCCTGGCATATGCCATGAGAGATGACAAGAGCAGAGCCAAGAGACTGGCAGAGAGATACCAGCAGAAAGACCAGCAAGAAAAATGACATTAGCAGACTCCAGAGATCAGTGTTAAACAGCAACAGGCTTACCAGCCCATGGAGAAGAAAGCCGGTGCCATTGAGTAGGGGGCTTCCTGGCAGAATGGGTTGCCTTCAGGCATTAATTGGTAAAAGAGATCAGCATGGGATGGAGTAAAAGTTTGGCTGACCCACGGAACAAGAAAGTCTATTGCTTTTTGGGCAGGAACTTGTCCAGTCGAGTGGGTTGCCTTCGGCATTAATAGACAGAAGCAGAGAGACCAAGGAAACAGAAGCAGAGCAGCCCTAGGTTTCAAAGAGCTAGGCCTTCAACAACTTGGTTATGCAATGTGGGGTTGCTTGTTCATGTGACTCAGTGGCATGGAACCACAGCTACTGCCGAAGAGTGAGGGGGAAGGCTGCCATGTCCAAGAAGGAGAGGAATGGGCCCACCAGACCAAGAGGCTGAGGTCGCCTCTTCAAGGAACTAGGGGACTGGAGCCACCCAGGGGAAGAGATCTGTACATATGCCAAGTTGACAAGGGGTGGAGCTGTGGTAGTTATGTTTGTATGTCAGCTTGGCTGGGCCTGGTTGAGTGGGTGGGCAGTTGGTGGTAGTTATTCCGCATGATGACACTAGCAATAAATCCATGTTGGGATCTACCACAACAGCTGAGTAGCTGTCTTTGAGTATGTGGTCTGTTTCTTGTATATAAGCAGAAGCTTTAGGAATGATCTGTAGCATATGGCATGCTTGGACCTGCGTGTACCCATGTCATTGTCCAGTAACCTGTCATGCTCCCCTGACCTTGGACTTAAAATGAATTTGAATTAATGGCCTGCTGTGTCATTTGGTAACATTGGGACTGTGCCTTTTTACTTGTAAACCTTGCGTTTGTCAGCCTCAATAGCCAGCAGCTGTCTGAGTGTAGAAACATCTCTAGCTCCAGTGGGCCAGGAGCAGGAGGCAGGGCTGGACTCCAAGGTTGAGGGGCTTTCACCTAGACCCTAAAGCCTGACACTTTGAAATTGGACTTCTAGCCTCCTGAAATGTAAGAGAATAAACTCCTGTTTGTTCAAGCCATCCCATTTGTGGTATATTCTTATCAGAGTGGCACTAGGTAACCAGAACAATCCCTTTCCAAAGAAGCATTCATATATTTGTCTTCAATCTCTTTAATTCTACCTTCCTTTTCATCAATTCTACTCCTTCACACTTTCAATGTGTTATCTATTTCTGACTATTTACTATTAATCTTCTGGAATTCTATCTGTAGATTTAGAATCATTTCTAATTTTTCATTTATTTTGTTATTTTATTCTTGTATTGTCTTCCAAAATTCTTCTAGGGTTTTGTCTGTGTTTTCCTTGGTCTGTCTCTCAATCTTTTGAAGATACCTAAATATAATTTTTTTAATTCTTTTTCAGGGAGTTCCAATGTTGCTTCTTCCTCAGGGATGTGTTTTGGGTTTGTATCCTACTTCCTTGTTTCTACCACTTTATTCTGCTCCTTTGTGTGGACTGTAATGGTCTGTTGTCTCCAAGACATTGTGACATTTTTTCATTTAGATCTCTGTTAACTGTTTGTGAACAGCAGCTAAGGGCAAGTCAGGCTCTTCAGGGTGGTTGTTTATCATTGGCCCATTGGTGGGGCAGGAAGTGGTGGCTCTCAGTAAATGAAGCTGCAGGAGGTGTGGATGTAGTTGTGTCATATGGAGATTGTTGCTGTCTTCTTCTCAGTTATACAAAATTAACAATTGAATAACGATCAAAAAAGTAAAAGAAAACGGACAAAAGATACATCATGTAACCACACAGGAAGAGTAACAAAAAAAACAAAAAAGGAAAAAAGAGGAGGAAAAAAAAAAGTCCGCAATATCTGGAGAGAGAGCAATAAGAGGAAAAAAGGTAGAGAAGGAGAATGATGAAGAAATAATGGGAAAAACACAGAAAGAAAAACAAGGATAGGTGTTAACTATGAGAAAGAAAAAGAAAGCTGAAAACTAGAAGCTGGGAAAGGAAAAATAAATAATAATAGTAAAAAGGACAAAGTAATAATTAATAATAATAGCAGTTTTAAAACAAACAAACGAAAAAGCAAAAAAGAAAAAAAATGGGGCAGGGTAGAGCAGGCCAACAAGGCTCCATCCTAGCACACAGACGGGTCTGGAATTCCTGCCAGCCCAGAAAGCAGGTGGGAGTGAGGATTGGCTGCACCTCCATTCACCAAGAGGGTAGAATAACAAGGGGAATGTCATACCTTTCCAGTCACCCAGTCCGGAATGTCCTTGGGGTTCCCAGCAAGCACAGTCTGCTCTTAAGTCCCTGGAATCTGGGAGAATGCTGTCACTTTAAATATCCAAAATAGTCAAGCCGCTTGTAAACATTCAAAATGGCTGTGCCCTCCGAACAGATAAAAATCCATAGCTCAGCCCACCTTCTTCTTCTCTACTTCCCCTTTTATTCCGCAGCCACCAGAACAGTTCTCTGTGCAGTCCCTAGCTAGAAGTACCAATTTTTAGGATAATTCTTAGGTCCTACTACACTTGGCAATATCTAAGCTGTCTGTGCCATCAGAATCACTGCCAGACCAAAGCTCCAAATGTCTCCTTTTTTGTTGTTTTCATGCAAATTCTTCTGCTAGTTGGAGTTTAGTTCACTTCTATACCCTTCCCTTTAAGGCTTGGGGGTCCAGGATTATCTTCTGTGTCTGTGTCAATTGGTTCCCCTTTTCTTTGTTGAAGAGGATCTGTGCAGTCTTTCTGCCTATTCTGTCATCTTACCAGAAGTCCTTTAATTGGGAATTTTAATATGATTTCAGCACTAAAGGAGATAAAAAAAAAAACTGCCCTTAAGTCAGATCCAATTCATAGCTACCCCTCCTTTAGTTTCCAAGGCAGTATCACTACAGAAGTAGATTGCTCAACGTTCCTTCCAAGGAGTGACTGATGGGTTTGAACTGCCAGCCTTCTGGTTAGCAGTCAAATACCTTAGGCCCTACACCACCAGAGCTCCAAAGATGGGCAGAATTCCATTACTACAACATGTACAAAGAATGAAGGGTGTGATCCTTTCTTATTTTTTGACTTAAATTACACTTTAATTTCATGTAAGATTGATGTATGGTTTCCCAGGGCTCAGAGAAAACTGGAGACAACATCAGTGAGACACTAAGCTGATTCTCTAGGTTCTGTGGGCAATTAGTAAAAGATTATCTGAGCCTTCTGTAATGTACAGCTCTGAGTATGAGGGCTAGGAAGAATTTGAAGCCAAAGTACGTAATTTAATAAATAATGTGTATTTTTTGGTTTCTCCCAGCTGTATTTAGGCCTGGGAGGTAAACCTTCTGATGTTCTAGAACTCCATGCTCTGGTCATTTATGTTTACGAGAAACAACCATTCCAAAGGTGATAAATCCAGGAAGTATTTCCAATTTTTAAGTGCACTAAAATCATGTGGTAAATGTTTGATTTGTGGAGCAAGTTCATGAAATTATTTCCTTTGTTTTATAACTAAGTAGAGAAAAATATTAATTTGTGCCAACTGTTTATCTCAATTGATTAATAAACTATACTTTTATGTAAGACACAAAATATCTTTCATTTATTGTTTTACTCAGATACCTTAATTATGTTTTCTTAATGTAGTAAAAATCTACATCACAGAATTAAGCCAACTCAATAATTTATACATTTTCAATTCAGGGACATTGATTGCATTGTGGTGCACCTCTTCTCACTGTGTCTGCCCAATTCATTCTACTATCATTAACATAAATTCAATGTCCCATAGGCTTAAGTGTGTTTTATATTTTGTCCTCTTACTGCTCAAAAAAAAAAAAAAAATCAATAATCTTTATAAAAATGAATCCCTTCATCTCTCAAGATTTTTTTAACTTCTCCAACATGTTAAACTTATAGAGAGTCAATTGACTTTTAAAAATCTCTCTTCACTTCTTTTTAATATTTACCTAATTTTATTGCCACTGTGGCAATCTGTTTTATTGTTTGGTTCCAAGGGCCCCCAAGTACGAATGCATACATTTTCCTGGGGAGCCTGTCAGGGGAAGTGGGTGGCAAGTATCAGATCCATAGTGGCAATGGCTGCTGCTATCAATCAATTATGCAAAGACCTAAGTAGTAAATTCTTATGACCACCATGAATTGATCTTGCCCTGTTTTCTCTGTCAGTCTCACCTTCTTTAACAATATACCTTATTAGGGTTTTCCCTGTGCTGCATAATATAGTGCCTCACAACGTTTTACTTCATGCAAGGTTATAAAAGCCTGCCACGGAGAAAACTTATTAAAGTAGCCGTCATGCCAAGTACAAAATCTATGACTATTCATCTGTTCATAAAACATATCTATAGACCACGAGTCCTTGTACAGTTGTTTCTAAATCATTTTAAAAGTGGAATGCAAAATAAGCTTGAGAAATTCCAAGGCAAGCAATTTGTTTATCTTCCTTTCTTTTCTGTAACATTTCAGATTGAAACTATAATTCAATCAAATTATCAATATTTAACAGTGTATTTATCAGTAGAGCTATGATTTTGATCCTTAAGGAGTCATTAGTGTAACTTCATGTTTTATCTATCTAACCTCAGATAAAAAAAGGTAATTGAGATAAAAGAAGAATTGGTGGTGTAGTGTCTAAGGCATTTGACTGCTAACTGGAAGGCTGGTGGTTCAAACTCACCAGCCACTCCTCAGAAGGAAGACTGTGCAATCTACTTCTGTAAAGATTTACTGCCTCAGAAACCTAAAGGGGTCGCTGTGAGTCATAAATAACTGGATGGCAGTGAGGTTGTTATTATTATTATTATTTTTTAATCTTGAATTAGAGAAGGAGGTAATTCTTGTTTTACATTATTTTTCTTCTAAGGGTAGTATAAAAAAAAAACTTATGGTTTCCTTTTTTTACTAAAAAGCATGCTATACTGAAATTATTTTCTTTGTCTATAGTACTGTTAAGAGAAATAAATTGTAATTAAATGAAAAAAAAAATCAGAGAGTATTATGACATAGTTGATAATCAAGTTCTGGGGAAATTATCCAACATCTGGCTATGAATTATTTCTTAATTATTCTACATACTTAAAACAGAATAGCAAACTGTGTGATTCCAGTAGGTAAGTGATTCAAACTACATAGATTCCTATGTTGACTCTACAAAAGTCCAGTTTAATGTTTGTAAATGAGATGCTTCTCTGTACCTTAGACTCTGTATTAGTAAAGTAGTTAGGATAAAATGAACCAATGAATTTAACCTGTATGAAGTACTGTGAACAGTCCTTCCACTGTTTTAATAAAAATAATATTGTTATTTTAAAAATAATATAAAATATATTTTGGATCACATGGAAAATGTGATAATTAACATCATGGGGTAATGGTTCATAGCAATAACATGTACCAATTGTGGGTGCTTAGAAAGGCAGTCCACCTGCCGCCCCAGAAAAACAAAAATTTAAACCACCAACTTTCTGACCATTTGTGTTACTGAGGATTCCATTAAGAATAAATAGAGTGCATAATCAATATATCTAGGAATTGTATTAAACTTAATATATTTTATAATATTATGAATCTAAGAATATCTGGCAAGTGGAATATATTAAATCCATATCAATAGTTTTAGAAGAGTTGCACTTTCAAATAATTGCAAAGAACATCTATTCTACATTAGACTTTGCTATTCCTGTAGGAGAATCAAATGCAAAACCAACATTTAAAGTTTCAGATTGAGAATAGCCTATCATTTTGGCTCACTTCATGTATTTCTTACATGAAGCTACAAATTTTACTACTAATAATATATAGAAATGAGCAAATAAATATTATATTATATGGACATAGTCCATTCCTTACAACCCTCACCCACTACTCTCATGAGAAGTTTGAATGAACAAGTCTAATACACTGATAGTGCCAACGTGGTCTTGGATTGAATATGAGAGGGACAAGAGGGAATGTACTAATTTTCAAGAAATGGAGGGTTGGAATAAGTTTGAGGATAACATAATTATTCAATACATATTTTTCATTATTCTCAAAATTTTCTTTTGTTTTGACTGTATTTATTGTCTTGGGATCACAACTAAACTTTTGTGTGCCATTAGGAACGGTTATCAAAAAAGACATAAATTTATGCTAGTGAATTTGACTCGAGCATTCCTTGGGTTGGATTATAATACCTTTCCATGTAGTTAAAATAAGGTTAAAGATGGCTACATTAGCAAGTGGAAAGGCAGTTATGCAATTCTTTACCTGTCAAATCCTGTGGAATCATCCAAGAGGAGGCAGTGAGGGAGAAATCATGCCAATGTTATTGTTACTACTTATACTGTGGGTAAGCAGTACTTGTGAACAAACTATTCCATTAGGGTAAATGAGATAATAAAGGAAACAAAGGAAGATTGGAGTAAATAGGAAGAAAACTCACAAAACTTTCTTAGAGAAGTAAAATAATAAACTTAACTACTTTTCTCAGATTGGGTACAGAAAAAAAAAGGCTAATATTGACAGAAAAAAAAATGCTTTTTTTTTTTCAGAAAAGAGAAATTGGCCCACTGCCTACTAAAAGGTTCTGCCTAAAGACTCCACCTGAATAATTTGGATGTGTGATGTGAAATGAATTCCCTAACTGGTCTTATGATATTAAGAATGTGTTTACTGGTTCTTGTTGTGGTACACAGAGAGAAATGGGGTCACCCTTGAATCACACAGGAAAAGACTATTGAGCAGTGATCAGCGGCACACTGTGTGATTACAAATTAAGTGACAGGTTGCTAAGACAGGTATTTGGATAGGATGAAAAGCAGATTTCTGCCATCTGCCTAGTTGATCATAGCTTGCTGGAACACTACCAAATATAAATGTGGACAGATGCCTTTAAGAAAAAGATAATGGGACCTTCACGGAAGTGGGGATTGGAATGACATGAGTCACGTAACACTGGTAATTATTGTCTGGAGCTTTGTATGAGTCCCTAGTTGGGGAGCTTTATGGAATGTGTAGACTGAATTTTCTTTAGAAGAGAACATGATCTATTAAAATTTTCATGGGACATTTTATGTTTTGGTGTCCTTATTGTGCATCATCACTGAACTTGTTACAACTGGGCTTAACTGACAATTGTCTCAGCAAACCCGAAGGGCGTTGGGAAATTTAGGAACCAGGTTTATGTTACAAAGTCAGCCTAAAGTATTGTTCCTTGATGAGAAACTTTGGCTAATAATTGGGCCACTAAAGGGAGCACTTTTCCAATAGACTGACAATGGCTGGCAGTCTGTATTGGCTATGAGGTGGTTCAAGAATAAACAGAACTTGAAAACTGTGTGGTGCTTCCTTAAACTGTTGGAAATAGAGATAAAATTTGACCCAACAATTCCTTTACTAGGAATATGTCCTAAAGCAGTGAGATCCAGGATATGAATACATATATGTGCACCCATGTTCACTATAGCACTAGACCATAGTAAAAGAGAAGAAACAAACTAAATGCCCATCCACAGATGAATGAATATCCAAACTATGACACATACATACAGTGGAATATTATGCAATTTTGAAGAATAACGAAGAATCCGTGAATCGTCTCATAATTTGGATGAACTTGTAAGACTTTATGCTGAGTGAAATAAGTCAATCACAGAAGGACACATATTTTATGAGTCGTTATTAGGAAAAGTTTACACAACAAAGGAAATTTACTTTGTTTAAAAATGTGAGGGAAGTGGAGGGAAAAAAAAGAATAAACAAGATTTGTTTACAAACCAATAGGACACACTACTCATTAATAACATTGTAAGAGGCCTATAGTATCATCAGGAAAGGTTATTAAACATTTGCAACACTTTTTAATCTAAAGAAGGGGCCAGATATCTCAGAAGCCCAATTTGGGTTGGGGAAAGTGGTGGTAATTAATTAATGACAACCATATAATAAACCTAAAGGAACTCTGGTGGTACAATGCCTAAGACATTTTATTATTAACCGGAGGCCGGCTGTTCAAACCCTCTCCCCAGAAGAAAGATGGGGAAACATACTTCCATAAAGATTTACTAACTTACAAATTAATGGGGGTCATAATGCGTCTGAATCAAGTTGATGGGTTTAGTTTGTTTTTATAGTAAACCTTTTAAGGAGCCCTTGTGACACAGCAGTGAAGTGCTAAACTTCTAACCAAAAAAGTTGGTGATTAAAACCCACTGGAAGCTCTATGGAAAAAAGATGTGGCAGTCCACTTCCGTAAATTTACAGCCTTGGAATCCATAAGGTGGAGTTGTACACTTCCCAATAGGGTTGCTTTAACTTGGAATCTACTGGATAGCAATGTGTTTGGTTTGGGTTTAAGGTAGGTCTTGGAAGGAGCTCTGGTGGTATAATGGTTAAGAAATTTGCCTGCTAATCCAAAGGTCAGCAGCTTGAATCTGTCAACTGCTCCATGAGAGAAAGATGAGACAGTTTGAATCCATAATGATTTACAGCCAGGGAAACTCAAATGGGGTTACTATGAGTCAAAAAAAAAAACTGACCGGATGACAGTGGGTCTTGTAGGGATTTACAGTAGGCCTCAGGAGCCCTGGAGTCACAACACTCAGAGCGTGGCTGCTAACGAAAACTTCAGGGGTTTGGATAGCCCAGCACCTCTGCAGAAGACTTTGTGATATGTTCCTGCTAAGATTACATACAGGGAAACTATGTAGAGAACTGCAATATAGGGATGTTATGAGTTAAAACCAACTCAATAGCACCCAACAAGGGTAGTAATCCCAAATTAAGGAAAAAAATCGCAACAGAGTCGCTATTGGGTTCTTATCACAGACTTCTTGGTTAGGAGCCCAATGCCTTAATCACAGCACCACCAGAACTCCTTATATATGGACTATGTCCTTCATATTTGTGTGTGTCATTTGTTCAGAGACTTTTAACCACAGAACTTCAGTCACATACACATAGATAAATATTTATTGATTCCCTAAATCCGGTAGCCAGGGGTTGAGCCTCAGCTGGGTGTTTCTTTCAGTCTCTGCTCCTCTAGTAGCCTATCTTGGGCCTGTGCTCATGAAATAGCAATGATACAAAATCAGGAAAAGTAGTCACTCAAACGATTTCCAAAGCTCTGCATCCTACATATTTTCTAATGTATCACTGGCCAAAGCAATATGCACTGTCAAGCCAGATAAGAGCGTGCAGCAATAGCCCTTGGCAAGAGAAAAGACACAGAGAGGAATAAAAACACATTAAAAAATGTGCTCAGCCCCAGACGTGTCAGTGTTGTTAGTGGCCATGGAGTTGATTTTCACATAACGACCCCCTGCATGACAACATGGAACACTGCCCATCCTGTGCCACCCCACGGTTATTGCTCTGATTCGGCCTGATTTTGCAGCCCCTGTGTCAATTTGTCTTGTTGAGAGAGGGTCTTACTCTTGTCCATTACTCTCTGCTTTACTGAGAATGCTATCCTTCTCTAGGGAGTAGTCTCTACTGATATCATGGCCAAGGTAGGTGAGACAGCATCCTGCCATCCTGGCTCCTAAGGAGCATCACGGCTGTACTTCTTCCAAAACCAATTAGCTTGCTCTTCTGGTAGTCCATGGTATATATAATGTTGTTTGCCAAAAACAAAATTCAAAGGAATCCATTCTTCTTCAGTCTCATTCTTGTCCAGCTTCTACAGGTATATGAGGTGATTAAATATACCATGGCTTGGGTCAGGAACACCTTAGTCTTCAAAGTAACATCTGTAATCGTCAACACTTTAATGAGGTCTTTTGCAGGACCAATACAATAAGTAGTTTGATTTCCTAACACGTGCTTCTGTGGATCTTGATTGTGGATCCAAGTAAAAGGATATCTTTGACAACTTCAACCTTTTCTCCTTTTCATGGTGTTGTTTATTCGTTCATTTTTTTTTTTTTTTTTTAATGTTGAATTGCAATCCATCCTGATGGCTATAATCTTTGATCTTCAACAGTAAGTTCTTCAAGTCCTTTTTGCTTTTGGCAAACAAGTTATGTTTTCTACATATTTCGGGTTGTTTATAGGCCTTCTTCAATCTTGATTCTATGTTCTTTGTCATGTAGTCCAGCTTCTCTGGTCTTCTCACCATACAGATAAATAAGTATGGTGAAAGAATATCACTGTGTTGCACATCTTTCCTGATTTTAAACCATGAAATATCTCCTTGTTCTATTGAAACAATTGCTCCTGGTGACACACAACTTATCATGCAATACAGGTTATGAAGCTCAAAGTGTAGGTATTATGATTTACATCAGGTCTAAGTGTAGTTTGCTAAAATATATTTTTGTGTAAACAGAAATGAAAAGATATCTTCCTCGCCCACATTAAAAGTACAGTTTTGGAAAAGGAAGGGCATAACTTCACAAAACACATCTACTCAGAAAGATCAGCAAAGGGAATCTGAGAAAGACAGGGTTAACTCAGCAGGCCTAGTGAAAAGCTGCACAATCTCAAAGTCTTGGATCTTGGTGTAGTTTCTGGAGATGACCACTGTGGCTTCTAATATCTTTCCTGGTAAGAATGTCTTTGCATGCCTGGGATACTGGACCACAGCAAATAGTTTAGGATAACAATGTGGTTTATTGTGAATGTCTATTTTCATATTCCTGAAAATTGGGGCACAGTATTCAGTTTGATTGCAAGGCATCTTTGGTCTGAATGGCTAAGGTCACTCCTACAGGTTTTGTATGTCAATGTGACTGACCCCAATACAAATCCTGGACGCCAAACCTCAAGTGAGCTTTTCTGGTTGGCAATAATTTACATGCATTGTCACTTACTGCTTTGGTAGGATTAAGCACTGCCTATGCCGATCCACTAGGAAGGACTACTTGTTCTTTGTTCCTCCCATACTCCACATTTTGCTTTTGTTGGCTTTAAACGTTTGTTGTAACAACTGCCACCCACAATGCTACAGCTTCTCTGAGTTCTCTGAGTCCTTTTAGAAAATGATTAAGTTTGACTGTGATCTTAGGGAACCCCAATACAGAAGCATATAGCATTCACTGCCTGTATCAGTCATTTAATCCTGATTGCTCTTGATTTTGTTAACACAGACAACTCAATTTGTCATCTGTGTGTGCCAAAAAATGTACCCACACACATATTCCATATCTAGATTCTATTATAAGTATTTGGGGCTCATTATCCTTTTGTGAAACCAAAACCTTTATATTTCTAGAAGCATCTTTCGGTTCAGCTCAGAAAATCAACTAGATCAGAGGTCTTTATGAGGCAAATGCAGTGATATCCTTGTGTTCATCTTTTGCCTGTGACCATGGATTACTCACTGTATTTTGGATTTGGTCATCAACCCACCAAGGCTTTAATATAAGTCATATCATTGATTTTATGAAGATCACTTCATTGACTACAGCAAAATATTTGGGCAGTCTGTATTCCCTGTAATGCATGCTTTCATACTTTCCAGTCAATTTTTGTGCTCATATCTATCTTGTTTTATCAAATATAGATAGCAATGCCCAGCTAATACTATTAACATTTTGACTCTGAATATTCCCTTTCAACTTGGTATGCACACCAAGTTAACTTTATTCTTTTCCTACTATTGCATGTTATAATTTTACTGAATGTTTCAATGCTATGTTATGAGGTGTCCTTTCTCTATCTGCCCATACAGTTTTATCATCATTTTTCAGCCACTTGTTAGCATTTCCTCATTGAGTACCACCTGGTTCCAAAACAAATATATACTATAGTTGGTGATGGGGTTGGTTTACTGTTACTGCCATTGTTAAATAATTATTTGTTTTATACAGTAAAATATCACATGAAAAGTCTAGCTTGAAACAATGATCAGCTAGTCTTGCTCACACATGTGTGAAAACATTAAGAAAACAAAAATACTCACAAATGGAACTCTCCCCAGACTTTGTCTCTTGAACTTTGGGCATTTTGCTAGGAGGGACCAGTCATTGGAGAAATATATCATCCTTGGCAAAGAATAAGGTCATGTAAAAGAGCAAGACCCTGGATGAGATGGATTGGCACAGTGGTTACAATAATGGCTGAACCATAGGAAGAATCGTGAGGATGGTGTGGAATGGTGCAGTGTTTCGTTCTGTTGTATATAAGGTCACTATGACTAGGAACTGACTTGGTGGCTATGGTAGTTAAGTTTGTGTGTGAACTTGGCAGGACCTGGTTGAATGGCTAGACAGCTGGATGTAGTTATACCCCTTGGTAAGACTGGTAATTAACTACATGGCGGAATTTATTGGAGCAGCTGAGTAGCTGCTTTAGGGCAGTGGTCTGCTTTCCATATATAAGAAACAGCTTTGGGAATGGTCTCTTGCCTTTTAGAATGCTTGAACACTGCATGTAGCTAAGTTGTTGCTCAATAGCCTACTATCCCCTGCCGATCTTGGGACTTCATCTGGATTTGAATTAGTGGCCTGCCATGCTATTTGGCAACATTGGGACTATGCCTTTTTTTCTTGCCAACCTTGGGCTTGTCAGTCTCAGCAGCCAGCAGCTGAGTGAAAAAAAGCCTCCAGCTTCGGTGGGCCTGGACCAGGAGGCAGAGCTGAAGCCCAAGATTGAGGGACTTTCACCTAGCCCCTAGAGTATGGTACTTTGAACTCAGACTTAAAGCCTCCAAAACTGTAAGAGAATAAACTCCTGTTTGTTCAAGCCATCCCATTTGTGGTATATTCCTGTCAGAGCAGCACTAGGCAACCAAAACAGTGGCACCTAACAACAACAACAACACACTTATGTGGGTGGTCTGCTCTTGACTGGGCCAGTCTAGAGCTGACTCTATGCTGTAATAAACTGCATCTCTGTATACACAAAGACTTGGGACATGTTTTGTCAGTTTGATTTCTGGTGGTAGACCCCTTAGTAGCTGAACTCAGTTCTGTAGTATCTCTTAGTAGCTGAACTCAGTTGTGTAGGCACTGAATATCAATGTGACTCGCCTATGCCTAACCCTGCACGCCAAGGTCCAGGGAAGCTTTCCTGATTACCTACACTCCCGCATGTCTCCCCTTCCACTTTGATCAGTATGGACACACTTGGACCACTTGGACACAGGTCATGGGTGTTTGATAGTGATGATGGAAGTACAGGAAAGTAAAGAGAAACAAATTGTGAATATTAAGGTGGAAGTCCAAAATTTGCAGTTATATAAGCCTGTACTTCATTGACTAAAACAAATAGCATGATGTGTTATTTTCTAGGGCTACCTTAGTGATTTTCCCTAAACTGGGTGTCTTAAAACCATTATTCTCTCATAGATACAGACTATAGAGGTACAAAACAAGTTTCACAGAGCTGAAATCAAAGTGTTGGCAAAGCCCAACCTTCTCTCTGGAAGCTTTCTAGAGGAATCTTTTCTGAGTTACATTAGCTACAGCAGTTCTTTGGCTTGTGCCTACATCAGTCCAATCTCTTACTTTATGATTACATTCATTCCTCTTCTTTCTCTCAAAAGCCTCTCTCTCCCTATCTTATTATAATACATAGTATTGCATTTGAGGCTCAGCAGGATAATCCAGGATAAACAATTCTTCTTGAGATCCTTTAAGTGATTCATATTTCCTCATATAATGAAATAAATATTGAAATATCATATTTCAATATAAGGTAACATTCACAGATCTTGAGGATTTGTACTAGTACATATGTTTTAGGCTAATACTGAATCCACATATGTTGAAAGGCAAATTCAAGTGATGGGAAATAGATTCCAAGCATTATAAGGACATGAACTTGATGTGGATGTTCAATATAAGAAGAGACACCTGAAAAGTTGGGACAGAAAAAAAATAAATAATAATTTTGACACAGCTCATTATGTTTCTGCAATGTGCAAATTTCACATCTTTTCCTCCCAATTCTTCACAAAATCTCATTCAATTGTGGCATCGGGCTCAAAGTCTAGGTTCTCATGATCATCAGACAAATCCTAACCCCTACACACACCCAAATTACTATTAAGATATTGTAGCACTGCTTCAACAAACATTATCATTTTCAAAGAGGAAGAAGAGGAAGTACATATTATTCACTGTTACATAGAAATTGTGAAGTTCATCAGCAAAAAGCATATTCGGTCCTAGCAATTTTTTCTCACTAGGCCCTGAGAAGAAGTCCTGAAATCATTTTCCCTTACAGTTTGAAATTGCTCTCTGTAATTTTTTCTATTTTTTGCCCCTATAATATCTTGTACTTTTGAAGAGACCACTGGAAAATATGCCCTTCAAACAACAATAAACGTCTATTTTCTGATTATAGAAAATTGGATGCCCAGAGATATTTTGCATCTTGTACAATTCCTATCCCTTTTATGTTTGTCCAGCCTGAGTAAATCTGCTTGACACTACTTTAGTTATTTCAGAAATCTTCACAAAAGTTCTCACAACAACAATCTTGATTTGGTCTTAACCCTGATGTCATGTCTTTGTTTGAGACTATAACTGACATGAAAGTCTGGTGAGGAGAAACCAAAAAAAAAGAACAACACACTGCCCATGACTTGATTCAGACTTGCAGTGATCCTATTGGACAGAGTAGAATTGCCTTGTAAGGTTTCCAAATCTGTAATCTTTATGAAAGTAGACAACCGTGTCTTTCTCTTGTAGAGTAGCTAGTAGGTTCAAATCACCTAGTATTCAGTAAGCAGCTGAACATTTAATCATCAAAGCACCAGGGAATTAGGATAAATTGTATTTTCCAAACAAGCAAGGTCTAGTCTCTATGTATTATCTCAAAAGAATACTTTGATGTTGTTCAGTTATTTTCTGTGTTCATCTTTTGTGTGTGGGATCACATCTAATATAATCAATATGCCATGTGGAAGACTCTTTGTCTAAGACAGAAATATGGTTCAGTACATTTGCTATGTCCCCATCTCTATTTCAAACAAAATCACAACCTATCAAGTACTACTAAGTGAATGAAAATGTCCTTAGTCTAAAAAAATAAAAAAGAGAGAGAGAGAAAGAAATATCATCCCATGTTCATTTCTTATCAATGTATTCACTCTTAAACCACACTTCATCTCCAAATAAAGATAACAAAAAAGTTATATTTTGACCTAACATGATATAACTATTCTGAATTCAATTGAAAATGTACTAACCCATTTTCCAGAAGGCATTCAAAATTATTTGGCCATGTGTATGTTTCTCTGCTGATATCTTGTAATCTAAATATTCTTGTAACAAGCTTAATATTAATATATCTTATGTTAGGTACTAATGGAATAAAAGAAGGAAGAAAACAAAAATATGTAGTTAATATATATACAAATATATTCATAACAAAAGTGTGAAGAAACACTCATAAATTTTATAGTACTTGTCACTTCAACTTGTTATGTGAACATATAGCTACCACTATTCATTCTATATTCCTTTTGGTCCAATCAAGCAATTCAGCTGGCTATGTTTTTTATCTTATGGGGTGACTCAAACTTCATTCTTGATGGATCAAATCATCATTAGTTCTTCTTTAATAAGGTTGTTTTAGTGTACAATTACTTTCAACAACAGACATGGTTAAGCAGAAAGACACCTAAGGCATCTCCAGTACAGATCAAGTAAACATTTAGTAGTTATTGTTATCTGTCGTCAAGTCATCTTCAACTAATAGCCACCTTATGTGCAACAGAATGAAATACTACCAGGTCCTATGCCAGCCTCACAATCATTAATTTACCTGAGCCCATTGCTGCAGTCACTGTGTCAATCCATCTTGTTGAGGGCTTTCCCCTCTTTTATTGGCCCTGCACTTTACCAAGCATGACATTCTTCTCCAGAAAATGGTCCCTTCTGACAATATGACCAAAGTAGGTGAGACGAAGTCTGACCATCCTTGCTTCCAAGGAGCATTCCAGCTGCACTTCTTCCAGGACAGATTTGTTACTTCTTTTAGCAGTCCATGATACATTAATCATTCTTCAAACACTACAACTCAAAAGCAGCAACTCTTCTTCAGTCTCCCTTATTTATTGTCCAGCTCTCACATATATATGAGGCAATTGAAAATACTATGGCTTGGTTTAGGCACATCTTAATCTTCAAGGAGATATCTTTGCTCTTCAATGCTTGAAAGAGGTCATTTGGAACAGATTTGCTCAAAGCAATATGTCTTTTGATGTCTCGACTTCTGCTTGCATTGACGTTGATTGTAGAACCAGGTAATATGATGTCTGACAACTTCAAACTTTTCTCCATCTATTGTGATCATACTTATTGGTACAGTTGTGAGGATTTTTGTTTTCATTATATTGAGGTGTAATGCATACTGTAGACTGTAGTCTTTAATCTTCAACAATATGTGTTCCAAGTCATCAATATTTTCAACAAGGAAAATTGTGTCATTTGCATATCTCATGCTGTTAATGAGCTTTTCTCCAATCCTGATACCATGTTCTTCTTCACATACTCCAGCTTCTTGGATTATTTGCTCATAATATAGATTGAATAAATATGGTAAAAGGACACAACCTCGACACACTCCTTTCCTGATTTTAATCCATGCAGTATCCCCTTGTTCAGTTCGAATGTCTGCCTCCTTGTCTATGTATAGGTTCCTCATGAGTAAAATTCAGTGTTCTGGAATTCTCATTCTTCTCAGTGTTATCCATAATGTGTTATGATCCACATAATCAAATTCCTCTGCATAGTCAATAAAATCCATGTAAACCCTTTCTGGTATTGTTATCTGACATCATGACATCATCTGACCTCAGCTATGATATACCTCACTGCATGTCCCCTTCGGAATTCAGCTTCCATTTCTGGAAGTTCTATGTCAATATACTACTGAAATAATTTTTGAATTATCTCCAGTAGTATTTTATCTGTGTGTATTATCAATGATATTGTTCTATAATTTCCACATTCTGTGAGATCACCTTTCTTTGGATTGGTTACAAATATGGATGTCTTCCAGTCAGTTGATCAGGTAGCTGTCTTCTAAATCTCTTGGCATTGCCAAGGGAGTGCCTCCAGTGCAGCATCAATTTGTTGAAACATCTCCATGGGCATACTGCCAATTCCCGGAGCTTTGTTCTTTGGCAATTCCTGCAGTGCATCTTTGATTTCTTTCTTCAGTACCATTGGCTCTTGATCACAAGTCACCTACAGAAATGGATAATCATCCACCTACCAATTCTATTTAATATAGTGACTGTGTATTCCATTCATCTTCTTTTGATGTTTCCTGCATCATTCAACACATTGCCCATGGAATCTTTCAGTATTGCAATTAAAAGCTTATTTATTTATTTATTTATTTATTTATTTATTTATTCCTCAGTTCTTTCAGCTTGAGAAAGGTGAAGCATGTTCTTCCCTTTTGGTTTTCTAACTATAGGTCTTTGCACTTTTCATCATAATAATTAACTTTACTTCTTGACCTGCTCTTTGAATTCTGCTAAGCTCTTTTATCCTGCAGATTCTACCATTTTGTTAGCTACTCTTTCAAAAGGAAGTTTCAGAGATTCTTCTGACATTCATTATAGTCTTTTCTTCCTTTGCCATCTTTTTAATGACCTTCTCTTTTCTTTATGGGTGATGTTCTTGATGTCATCCCACAATATTTTCTGGTTTTCAGTCATTGGTGTTCAATCCATCAAATCTATGTTTTAAATGGTCTCTAAATCCAGGAGTGATATAATCAAAACTGAAAAACTTTATGAATATCCTTGAAACATTATCTGATATGCTGTCAGAAGACAAGCCCCTCAGTTTGGAAGGCCCTGAAAATACAACTAGGAAAATCTGCCTCCTCAGAATAGAGATGACCTTAATGATGTGAATAAAGCTTTTGGGGCCTCTATTTCCTGATGTGGCAAGACTCAAAATGAGAAGAAACACCTGTAAATATCCATTAATAATTTCAACATGGAATGCATGAAGTATGAATCTAGTAAAATTTGTAACGGCCAGAAATGAAATAGAATGTATAAATATTGATATTCTAGGCCACTCCTTGGAAGGAAGATGGGGCAATCTACTTCTGTAGGACCCAAGGAGGGGTCGCTATGAGTCAGGTCCGACTCGATGACACATAGCAGCAACAACATCAACAGGCATTAGTGAGTTGTAATGGACCAGTTTTGGCCATTTTGAATCAGACAAACATATAATTTACTATGGAAGGAATGACAACCTGAAGAGGAATGGCATGACATTCATCTTCACATAGAATGTGTCAAGATCTATCCAGAAGTACAACGCTGTCAGTGATAGGATACTATCCATATGCCTACAAGGAAGACCAGTTAAGACAACTATTATTCAAATTTACACACCAACCACCAAAGCCAAAGATAAGGAAACTGAAAATTTTTACCAATTTCTGCAGTCTGAAATTGATCAAACATATAATCAAGATGTGTTCATTATCACTGGTGATTGGAATGTAAGAGTTAAACACAAAGAAGAACCACCAGTACTTGGAACATATGGCCTTTGTGATAGAAATGATGCTGGAGATCACATAATAGACTTTTGCAAGACAAATGACTTATTTGTTGCAAATACCATTTTTCAACAATGTGAACTGTGGCTATACACATGGGCTTCACCAGATGGAGTACACAGGAATCAGATTGACTACATCAAGGATGTAGGTGATGGAGAAGCTAAATATCTTCAGTCAAAACAAGGCCAGGAGCTGATTATAGAACAGACCATCAACTGCTCATATGCAAGTTCAAGTTGAAGCTGGAAACAATTAAAAGAAGTCCATGAGAGCCAAAATATGACCTTGATTATATCCCTCCTGAATTTAGAGACCATCTAAAGAATAGATTTGATGCACTGAACACCAATGACCAAAAATTTAGTAGAGATTCATCTATTTATTCTAGGAATACGATGATCAACTATTAATATTATAGCCTATTATAGTAAATGCTTTGGAATTAATTTCAGATGTCACTTTGTCACTTCTCAAAGAATTGGCCAGTAAAAACTTACAGAGTGGCTGCAATGATGGGCTTAGATATAGCAAGGATTGTGAAGCTGGCATAGGACCAGGCAGTGTTTCATTCTGTTGTACATAGGGTCACTATGAGT
>NW_006922447.1:196221-202214 GCF_000298275.1 Orycteropus afer afer
TGAAACATTGTATGATATAAGACCAGAAGATGAGCTCTTCAGATTGGAAGGCATTCAAAATACCATTGGCGAAGAGCTGTCTCCTCAAAGTAGAGTCAACTCTAATAGCATGGATGGAGTAAAGCTTCTGGGACCTTCATTTGCTGATGTGGCATGACTCAAAATTTGAAGAAATAGTAGCAAATATTCATTAATAAACAGAACGTGACATGTTTGAAGTAGGAATCTAGGAAAATTGGAAGTTTTCAAAAATGAAATGGAATGCATAAAGTTTGATATCCTGGACATTTATGAGCTGAAATGGACTGGCATTGGCCATTTTGAATCAGATAATAATGAAATCTACTATGCAGGGAATGACAAATTGAAGAAGAATGGTGTGGTATTCATCACCAAAAAGAACATCTCAAGATCTATGTGGAATTACACTACTGTCAGTGATAGGGTAATATCCATGTGCCTATAAGGAAAACAAGTTAATACTACTATTCTTCAATTTTTTCCACCAACCACTACAACCAAATAAATATAAAGAAATTGAAAATATTTACCAACTTCTGCAGCATGAAATTGATGAAACATGCAGTCAAGTTGTACTGATAGCTAATGGAAATTGGAATATAAATGTTTGAAAGAATGAAAAAGCATTGGAACTTGAAAAATAAGGTGATAGAAATGATGCTAGAGACCACGTGACAGACTTCTGTAAGACCAATGATTTCTTCATTGCATATACTTTTATTTTCAATAACATAAATGGTGACTATATATGTGGTCCTTCTCAGGTGGAATACACAGGAATCAACTTGACTACATCTGTGAAAAAAGTCAATGGAGAAATATAATATCATTAGTCAGAACAAGGCTAGGAGCTGACTGTGGAACAGATTCAATTGCTCATATGCAAGTTCCAGTTGAAGCTAAAGAAAACTAAAACATGTCCATGAGAGCCCAAATATAATCTTGGTTATATCACACCTGAAATTAGAGTTTATCTGAAATATAGATTTGATTAATTGAACACCGATGATTGAAGATCAGAGGAGTTGAGGGATGAGATCAAGAATGTTATATATGATGAAAGCACAGGGTCATTAAGAAGACAGGAAAGGAAGAAAAGACCAAAATGAATATCTGAAGAAACTGTGAATCTCCTCTTGAAAAGGAAACAGCTAAAGAAATTTGAAGAAGTGATGAAATAAAAGAACTGAACAGTGGTATCTCTATGAAAGTAGATTGGCCAGTCTTCTTCCAAGGAGTGGCTGATGGGTTTGAACTGCCAGACTCCTGGTTATCTGTCAAATATCTTATACACTATGCCACCAGATATCTCCCCATTTTAATGAATTAGAATTAGAAATTAGAAAACCAAAAGAGGAGAATATGCTTGGAATTCCTTAAAGTGAAATAACTGAAGAAAAATTCAAGATTCAAGTTGCAATATTTAAGGATTCTATGGGTAAAATAAGGAGCTCTGTTGGCATAGTGCCTAAGGCATTTGACTGCTAACCAAAAAGTTGATAGTTCAAATCTACTAGCTGCTCCACAGAAGGAAGATGGTGAAATCTACTTCTGTAAGGATTTACTGCTTTGGGAACACAATGGGGGTCGCTAGGAGTCAGAATCCACTTGATAGCAATACTGAATGATGCAGGAAACATCAAAAGAAGATGGAAGGAATACACTTTTCAAAAAAGTCACTGCACAATAAAGAATTGCTTGGCATTCAACAATTTCAGAAAGTAGCATATGATCAAGTGTCAATGGTGTTGAAGAAATTCAAGCTGCACGGAAGGAACCGATGAAAAATAAGGCTCCAGGAATTGACAGAACATTCATTAAGAAGTTTCAGCAAAATGATGCAACCCTGGAGGTGCTTATTCATTTATGCCAGGGAATTTGAAGGCAGCTACCTGGCCAACTGACAGTAAAATATCCATGTATGTGCGCATTCCAAAGAAAAGCAATCCAACCAAATGTGGAAATTATTGAATAATATCATTAATATCACACACAATTAAATTTTTGCTGAAGGTAATGCAAAAATTCTCGCAGCAAAGTATTGAAAGGGAACTTCCAGGAATGCAAGCAGGGTTCATCAGAGGATGTTGAATGAAAGATATCATTACTGATATCAGATAGTTCTTAGTTGGAGGAAAAGAATACCATAAAGGAATTTACCTGTGTTTTATCTACCACACAAAGCATTCAACTGAGTGGATCATAATGAATTATGGATAAAATTGTGAAGAATGGGAATTCCAGAGCATTTAATTGTGCTCTTGAAGAAGTTTTACATAGACCAAGAGACAGATATTTGAACAGAACAAGGGAATTGTGTATGGTTTAAAATAAGGAAGGATGTGGGTCAGGGTTGTATCATTTCTCCATAATTTTTCAATCTGTAAAACTTCCTTGCTGAAAGTGAAGATGACTTAAAGCACTTACTATTGAAGATCAAAGACTGTAGTTTTCAGTTTGGATCACTCCTCAACCTAAAGAAAACAACAATCCTCACAACTGGACCAATAAGCAACAACATGATAAATGTAGAAAACATTGAAGTTGTCAAAAATTCCATATAACATGGATCCACAATCAACACATATGGAAGTAGCAGTCAACAATCAAATGTCCTATTTCTCTGGCTATATCCAATGGAAAAGACTGCTTTAAAGGCTCAAAGAGCAAAAATTTCACTTAGAAGGCTAGGTGTGCCTAAAACAGGTCATGGTATTTTCACTCCCCTCATCTGCTTGTGAAAGCTGGACAATGAACAAAGAAGACTGAAGAAGAATTGGGTGCTATGAATCGTAGTGTTTTCAAAGAATAGTGAAAATGCTTTAGACTGCCAGCAGAACAAAATACCTGTCCCGAAGGAAGTGGGAATGAAGATCCTTGGAACCAAGAATGGCCAGCCTTCATCTCACCTACTTTGGTCATGTTGTCAGAAGGAAGGGACTGGTCCCTGGAGAAAGATACCATCCTTGGTAAAGTGGAGGGTCAGAGAAAAAAAGGAACACCCTCAACAAGAGGGACTGATACAGTGACTGCAAGGATGGGTCTACTCATAGCAAGGGTTGTGAGGATGGTGCAGGACTGTGCAGTGTTTTATTCTATTATAAATAACATTATTATGAGACAGAATAGACTAAACTAACAACAGCAACAACAACACAAAGTGGAAGAAACACACTGTTCAACTAATGTATGCCTCACCCTTTTGGGGAAGACTTGAGTCTAGGTAGGTCTAAAAGTGAAGAGAATCAGCAGTGCTTTTCAAGGAAACTCCCTCAAGAACGCCATTACATGCTCTTAGGACTAGGGAGAAAGGGCTACTTCTATTGGGGAAAAATAAATAAATAAATAAAAATAAGCAGAATTTAGATGTTCAGTGTCCCAAGTTTCATCAGGATCTGCTCATATTTTCTCATTCAAATTTGCAGGATCCTTTTGCATCTCAGTGAATGTCCTCACGTTGAAAAAAGATAACCAATGTCTATTAAATCAACTTACACTGTTTTTCAGCCATTTTCAGAGTGATACATTGGTTGTGGTTTTCAGAAACCTTTACCTGCTGGTTATATGAGACAGTGATTTCTTCTGGTGCATATGCATACAAGATTTCAGGTAATTCTTGTTAAACCAGAGCTGGGAATTTGAAATTCTGAGCTCATCCTTTATTTATTTATTTATTTATTTTACTATCTCTATCAACATTAGGAGCTACCAGGACAGTCTATTTCACTTCTAAACAAAAAACAACAACAAACTCACTATTGTTGATTTGAATACAACTCGTACCGACTTCTCCTTGGATTTTTGAGGTGATATCTCTGTGAGAGTACATTGTCCAGTCTTCCTTTTGAGAAGTGGCTGATGGGTTTGAACTGTCAGTTTCAAATGCCTTAGACACTTTGCCACCAGTGCTCCCATTTTACTTCTAGTATAACTAAACCATTCTAAGAGACCTTCTTACCACTCTTTTGTCAGTTTGTCAGACTTATATGTTACTGTGAGGTTGGAGAGTATTCCACCAGCACTTCAAATACCTTCAGGGTCATCCATGGTGGACAGGTTTCAGTGGAGTTTCCAGATTAAGACAGACTCAAAAGAAGAAAGGTGCCATCAACTTCTTAAAGAATGCATGTGTTCTATAAGTATTTGATTAAGAGTGTCCCTTGACAACATTTTGTGTACCATGACAAGAAATTTGAAAGAATTGTCCAACTGATTAGAAGAGATTCAAAGAAACGTGATCCAATGGAATTCAGAAATTGTGGGAAAACATCATCAGTATCACATGCGATAAAATTTTGCCAAAGAAAATACAAAAATATTTGCCTTCATGTATTAACAAGGAACTGCCAGAAACTCAAGCTGGATTCAGAAGAGACCATGGAATGAAGAATGTGTTGTTAGGTGATTCATAACAATCCTATGTGTAACACAATGAAACAATGTCCATCCTCCATCCTCACAATCCTTGCTTTGCTTGAGCCTATCTTTGAATTCACTCTATCAATCCATCTTGTGGAGGGTCTAGACTTTTTTGCTGATGCTCTAATTTGCCAAGCATGGCATCCTTCTTCAGGGACTGGTCCCTTCTGAAAACATGACCAAAACACAAGAGGCAAAGTCTGTCTATTCTAACTTATAAGGAACATTCTCTCTGTACTTCTTCCAAGACAAAGTTTATTCCTTCTTCTGACAGTCCATGGTATTTTCAGTATTCTTTGCCAACATCACAATTCAAGTGGCTTAATTCTTCTAACTCATTCTCCATCATTCATATCCATATGAGGCTACAGAACATATCATGGCTTAGGTCAGACACACCATAGTATTCAAAAGTGTCCTGCTTTGTCTTCAACAGTTTAAAGAGGGCTTTTATGGTTGTTTTGTCCAGTGCAATTCAATATCTCATTTCCTGACTGCTGCTTCCATGGGCATTGATTGTCCATACTATTGAAATGAAATCCCTAACAGCTTCAAAGCAAACAAAGGGAAGTGCTTCAATGAGATGGATTGACACAGTGGCTGGAACAATGGGCTCAGATATAGCAAGGACTGTGAGACTGGTGAAGAACCAGGCAGTGCTACCTCCTGTCATCCATAGAATTGCTGTGAGTTGGAACCAACTCAATGGCACTAAGAACCCAAGTACAACAACTTCAAACTCTTCTCCAATTATGGTGACAATACTTACTGGTCTAGTTGTGAGGATTTTTTTATTTACTTTATACTGAGCTGTAATCCATGCTTGAACTGTGGTCTCAGATGTTTAGCAGTAACTTGTTTAAGTCATCTTCACTTTCAACAAACAGTGTTGTGTCATCTTCATATCACTGGTTGTTAACGAATCTTCGTCCAATCCTGAGGCCAATTTATTTTCTATATAGTCCAGCTTCTTGGATCAATTGCTCAGCATACAGATTGAATAAGTAGAGTGGAAGTATATAACCCTGACACACATATTCCCCGACTGTAAACTGTACATTATCCACTTGCGTTCATCCAGTGACTGATGCTTGGTCTATGTACAGGTTGCCCATGAGCACAATTGAGAGTTCTGAAATTCCCATTTTTTGCAGTGTTACTCATAATTTCTTATGATCCATGCAGTCGAATGATTTTCCATAGTCAATAATACACAGATAAGCATCTTTCCAGTATTTTTTTTTCAGCCAATATCCACCTAACTTCAGCAATGATATCCCTTATTCCACTCCTTCTCAATCTAACTTGAATTTCTGATAGCTTCTTATTGATGCATGGCTGCAATCATTTTTTAAATTATCTTCAGCAAAATTTTAATTGTAGAGGCGGGGCAAGATGGCGGACTAGGCAGAAGGATTGCACAGACCCTCTTCAACAAAGAAAAGGGAAACCAATAAATACAGACACAGAAGATAATCTTGGACCCCTGAGCCTTGAAGGAAAGGATGCAGATTTGGACTAAACCCCAACTAGCAGAAGAATTTGCGTGAAAA
>NW_006922447.1:209272-217395 GCF_000298275.1 Orycteropus afer afer
TTGTATATAATATTAATTATATTGTTCAATCATTTTGTTACTCTCTTGCATCACCTTTCTTTGGAATGGGCACTGTTGTGCATCTCTTCCAATATATAGGCCACATAGCTATCTTCCAGATTTCTTGGCATAAATGAGTAAATGTCAGTACTGCATCCATTTGTTGAAACATCTCCATGGGTTTTCTGTCAATTCCTGAAGGATTTTTTCACCATTTCTTTCAGGACAGCTTGTATTTCTTCCTTCAGTACCATCAGTTCATGGTCGTATATCAACTTTTGAAATGGTTGATCATAGACCAATTATTTTTGAAAGAATGACTCAGTGAATTCCTTCTATCTTCTTTGGATGGTCCCTGCATCATTGAATATTTTGCCCATGAAATCCTTCTATGGTGGAACTCGAGGCTTGAATTTTTTTCTTCAGTTCTTTCAGCTTGAGAAATGAAGTGTATTTGTCCCTTTTAGCTTTCCAATTTCACGTTTTTGCCCTTTTCATTATAATAATTAATATAACCTTCTTGGGCCATGCTTTGAAATCTTCTGTTCAGTTATTTTATTTAATCATTTCTTCCATTCACTCTAGCTAACTTTCATTAAGAGCAAATTTCAGAAAGTTCTCCGTGATATCTATTTTGTTCTTTTCTTCATTTCCAGTCTTTTAAATGACCTTTTACTTTCTTTATGTATGATGTTTTAGATGTTACCTCAAAATTCATCTTGTCTTCAGCCCTTGATTTTCAATGTATCAAATCTATTCTTCAGATGGCCTCTAAATTCAGGTATGATATGCTCAAGATCCTACTTTGGCTCTTGTGAACTTGTTTTGATTTTCTTCAGCTTCAATTTGAACTTGCATAAGTGTGGTTGGTGGTCTGTTCCACAGTCAGCTCCTGACTTTGTTTTGACAGATGATATTGAACATTTCCATCATATTCCCATCATGTGTATTCCATCTGGCTGTATCTATGTGTATTACTGATGTTGTAGAAAAGGGGTATTTCCAAAGAATAAGCCATTGGTTTTGCAAAATTCTATCTTGTGGTCTTCTGCATCATTTCTTTCACGAGGTCATATTTTCCAACTACTGGTGCTTCTTTTTTCCAACTTTCACATTCCTATCATAGTAATTATGAATACAACTTGATTGCTTGTTTAGTCGATGTCAGACTGCAGAACTTGGTAAATATTTTCAATTTCTTCATCTTTGCCTTTAATGTTTGGTGTGTAGATTTTAATAATAGTAGTATATCTGGTCTTCCTTGTAGGCATATGGATATGATCTTATCACCGACAGCATTCAAAGAAGTTCTGGTGTGGCACTGTGGTAAGCTATTGATTGGGCTGCTTACCATAAGGGTGCTTTGAGTCCAGTAGTTGTTCCACAGGACAATTGAGGCAGTCTGTTTCTCTAAAGATTTATGATTTTGGAAACCCTTTTTGGGGTCTCCATGAGTTGGCACAACTTGATGGCAGTAAGTTCAGTTTAATTTTGACAGAATTTACTTCAGGATAAACCTTGAAATATACTTTTTGAAGGGAAATATGACATTATTCCTTTGCAATTTTTGATTTCTGGCATAATAGACCATTGTTGCCTCTTTCAAACTGGCCAATACAAGTCTATTTCAGCTTATTAATGCCTGGGATACTGATATTTATCCATTCCATAAAGGCACTTTTGGCAGCTTCAAATTTTCCTAGATTCATACTTCATGCATTCCACATCCCAAATAAATGAATTGTAACTGTTTCTTTCCACTTTAAGTCATGTCCATCAGCAAATGAAGGTCCCAAAAGCTTTACTTGGTCCACATCATTAAAATCCACTGTATTTTGAGGAGACAGCTCCCCAGTCATAGTTGCGTGCTCTTCAACTAGAGGGTCTCATCTTCCAGCACTTTATCAAACAATGTTTCATGACTCTTCATAAAGTTTTCCAGTAATATATCTGACGATATTTCACTGTTCTTTATAAGGTTTTCTGTGGGCAGGTTTTTCAGAAGTGGTTGGCCCTGATCTACATTTGTCTGGAATCTCCAATGAACCCTGTACTCCATGACTGATCATCTGACTTTTGAAATACTGATATTATAGATTCCAACATCATAGCAACATACAAGCCTCCACAGTATAACACACGGACAGATGAGTGGTAGAGAATGAAGAATATCATTAATAATTTCATATGGATCTTAGCTGAAACCTAAGAATGCCAGAAATATGTTAATCTTTGTTTTATTGACTATGCAAGCATATTGACCAGAAAAACTTCATGGATCATTCAAAAAATATGCATAACTCTGTGAAGAACTGTGCTCATGGGGAAATTATGCATAATCCAAGGAACAGTTGTTTGAAGTGAATGAGAGAATATTGTGTGGGTTAAAAGCAGAAATAATTCCTGTCTGATTGGACATCTTCAATCTGTATGCTGAGAAAATAACCTGAAAAGCTGATGTATGTGAAGGAGATCGTGACATCAGTTTGGAACACACCTCAACATGAAAAAAGAAAAGAAAAAAAAGAGTTCATAACTGGACCTGTAATCAACATCATGAGAAACTGAGAAAATTCTCAAGTTGTCAAGGATTGCATTCTCTTTGCATCAATACTCAATACCTCTGGAAGCAACAGTCAAAAAAGTCAATGATATAGGGGATTGAGTAAATATTCTACAAGAGATCTCAATAAAATGTTAAAAAACAAAGAATTCCTTTTAAAGACTAAGATATACCTTACCCAAGCCATGATAGTTTCAGTTGTTTCATATCCACGTGAAAGCTGGACAATGAATTGGTAAGACCAAAGAAGAATTGTGGTGTTTTCAAAAAATATTGAATATATCATGGACTGCTAGAAGAACAAACAAATATGATTTGAAGGAAGTACAGCTGGAATTCTCCTTACACACGAGGATGGGAAGAATGTCTCATGTGCTTTGCATATGTTGTCAGGAGGTACCCATTCCTAGAAAGGAACATCATGCTTGATAAAAGGGAAGGTCAATGATAAAGAGAAAGACCCTCAATGAGGTAGAATGACAAAGAGATTGTAACAATGGACTCAAACAAAATTATCGTGAGGATAGCACAAGACCAGGCAAACTGTTGTTCCATTATATATAAGGTCACTATAAGTTGGAACCAACTCAATGGCATCTAACAGCAGCAATTGTCACATTATGCTATGGAAAGTCAGCATTCTCCTCATCACTGTGGGTAGTCTTCAGCACTTTTGAGTCTAATCATGTTAAGGAAAATATTCTAGAAATCTTTATTGTTGGTTTAACTGATAACCATTGTCTAGATGAGGCTACATGTCAAAAACAATTTCTGAAATTTATCCTTAATCTTTTGCTCTTCTACAAGCACTTCCAGCCCCAAAATGTCTACAATTAATGGCACAACTGGAGGTGCATGTGTAGTAGAAGATATATTTATGATTTATTTTATTTTTGTTGCCAGGATTTACCTTGCATGATTGTAGAGGCTGAACAATCAAGTACAAAATTCATAAGGCAAGTTGTTCAAAAGGAAAGGTTGGAAATCCTTAGCACAATCTGGAGATGCTATCTACAGGCAGAATGTCTTCTTCAAGGATTGTATCAGGGATTTTCAAGTGATTGTATCAGGCCCACTCAGACTACCTAGGAAATCTTAAATGTTCCTTATTTAAAGCCAAATAGTTATGGATTTAACAAGAAACTATAAAATGCATTTGCAGCAACATCTTGATTAGTGTTTCCATAATTGGGAACAATCATCTAGACTAGTTGATACATCAAGAAACTGCATATGCTACTGGACAAATAAATAATATATTTAAAACAAAGCATATAAATAACTAAATTTAAATGGACTAAGTGTTATGGATTTTTTTCTATCAAACTTACCTAATATTATTTATCAAAAATATTTTCTGTTTATCAGAATTCCATTGCTCATTTTAAGGAAAATTATAATAGAAACTTATTTATCACTATAGAAGTAGATTGCCCAACATTACTTTGTAGGAGTCGCTAGAGGGTTTGAACCACCAGCCTTCTACTTAACAGTCAAATGCTAAGGCACTACACCACCAGAGATCCCTTATTTAATAAATATCAGGTTTATATGTAAAACCATGATGCTATAAAAAAAAAACAAAATATTTTCAGTCTTTTCAAGGTTTATAAAGATACAATAAAAATGATTTTTGTATGTTCCCATAGAAGTTCTTCTATTTAGGTTGCAGTCAATATTCTCGAACATGATTAGATATTTGGATATTTGAATGAACGGTCGCCTGATACTATATGCATAGGATTTTGAGTCTTCTACTGCTGCAGTCTTATTCTTTTAAATCAAAAAACACAAAACAAACTCACTGCCGCCAAGTAGGATCCAACTCACAGTGGCCCCCTCCTTGGGTTTCCGAGGCAGTATCACTACAGAAGTAGATTGCTCAACCTTCCTTCTGAGGAGTGGCTGGTGGGTTTGAATCACCAGCCTTCTGGTTAGCAGTCGAATGCATTAGGCACTATGCTACCAGGTTTATTGAAAATTTCCTGACTAAGTAAAGCTGTTCATCAGTGTGTTTACAGGTTTGTGAAATAGATCCACTGCACTTTGCAACCTTGACTCCTATCCAACTCTGCATCAGTAGTTCCCTGGGTATGCTCCCCAGGGACCCTAACGCCATGGCTGCTGATGCTTATGTTCTAGGCCTGAGGCTTCCCATCCCTTCCTTGAATTGATCCACCCATGGCAACAATTGTCATGACTCTTCTCAGTTAATTGCTCCAGTGCTTTGCTCTCATTTTACTCTTTCATTATAACTGCTTTATCCTATGTGACTTCATTGTTTTATGAAATTAACATGTGCATTGTGTTTTTGGTGCCAGCCACCACACTCTTCTCCAAGTTATTTTCCTAATGAAATTATGCTAATTTTTTTGGCAGCATGTAAAAAATTATCATAGAAGCTTATGAAAATACATTGAAGGGAGGGCATGGTTAACTATATATGTGTGTGTGTGTGTGTGTGTGTGTATACACAACATGTGAGTTACTTATGAGAAAACAAAGTATATAATTATTATTCTTTTAGTTTTTTTTTTATACTCAATGAGATTAGATACTATGTTTCATTCACTATTGTCTGTTTTGGTTGTTGATAGGTGTTCTTAAGTCAGTTGCAATTCATAGCCATCCTGTGCACAATGAAATGAAACCTGGATCTGTGCTATGCTCAGATCTTTGCTATACTTGAACTCATTGTTGCAGTCACCTAATCATTCCATCATGTTGAGGAACTTCCTCTTTTTTCTGACCCTCTACTTTGTATAATGACAGAGAACATCCAGAGGTGCAAGCTGTATTCAGAAAAGGACGTGGAACAAGGGATATCATAGCTGCTGTCTGATGGATTTTGGCTCAAAGCAAAAAAAATACCAGAAACATGTTTCCTTGTGTTTTGTTGACTATGAAAAGCCATTTGATTTTGTGGAGCATGACAAATTATGGACAGCATTGAAAAGAATGGTGGGAATTCCTGAACACTTGATTGTACTCATGAGGAACCTGTACCTTGACCAGGAGGCTGTTTTTCAAACAGAATGAGGGGACATTCATGGTTTAAAATCAGGAAGAGAGTCTGTCAGGGTTGTATCCTTTCCCCATATTTATTCAATCTATATGATGAGCAAATAATCCAAGAAGCTGGACTATATGAAGAAAAATGTGGCATTAGGATTGGAGAAAGAATCATTAACCACCTGAAATACACTGATGATACAACTTTGCTAGCTGAAACTGAAGATGACATGAGCCACTTACTGATGAATATTGAAGAATACAGTCCTCTGTATGGATTCCATCTCAATATAAGGAAAACAAAAATCCTTACAGCTAGACCTATAAGCAGCATTATGATAAATGGAGAAAAGCTTGAGGTTGTCAAATAATTCCCATTGCTTGGTTTTACAATTGATGCCAAAGGAAGCAGCAGTCAGTACATTAGATGATGTATAGCACTGGGCAAGTCAGCTGCAAAGGACTCTTCCAAGTGCTGAGGAGCAAGGATGTCTCTCTGAGGACTAAGATGCACCTGACACAAGCTATGATATTTTCAATTGCCTCATATGCATGTGAGAGCTGGACAATGAATAAGGAAGGCCAAAGAAGAGTTGATGCTTTTGAGTTGTGGTGCTAGTGAAGAATGCTGAAAGTACTGTGGACTGCTAAAAGAACTAACCGATCTGTCCTAGATGAAGTACAGCTGAAATGTTCCTTGGAAGTGAGAATGGCCAGACTTCATCTAACCTACTTTGGTCATATTGTGTAAAGGGACCATTCCTTGGAAAAGGATGTCATGCTTGGTAAGGTGAAGGGTCAATGAAAAAGGGGAAGGCCTTCAATGAAATGGAGTGATATGGTGGCTGTGACTATGGGTTCAATTATAGTAAGGTTCATGGAGCCAGTGCAGGATCGGGCAGTGTTTTGTTCTGCTGTGCATAGGGTTGCTATGAGTTGACACCTAATAACAACAATTTTGTATTTATCTTTCGTTGGGTTTGTGGTCTTCCTTGAGATTGAGAGTGAAACACATAAAATGAAGTCCTTGACAACTTCAATCTTTTCTCAGTTTATCATGATGTTGCTTATTAGTTGAGCTGTAAAGATTCTTATCATACAATCCATGTGGAAGGTTGTATTTTTTGATCTTCATCAGTAAGTTTTCCAATCCTCTTTGCTTTAAGCAAGTAAGATTGTGCCATTCACATATTGTAGATTGTTAACAAGTTTTCCTCTATCCCGGAAGCCATGTTCTTATTCATATAGTTCAACTTCTCACATTATTTGTTCAGTATACAGATTTAATAAGAATGGTTACAGGAAACAATCCTAATGCACATCTTTCCTGATTTTAAACCATGCAGTATCCCCATGTTCTTTTCAAACAATTGCCTCTTGGTCTATGGGAAGGTTGTGCATGACCATAATTCAATGATTTGGAATTCTTATTCTTTGAAATGTTATCTATAGTTTATTATGGTACACAGAGCCAAATGCCTTTGCATTAAAGACAAGTAAACATCTCTCTGGTAGTCTCTGCTTTCAGCCAAGATACATCTAACAGCAGCAATGATATCCCTCATCCCATGTTCTATTCTGAATTGACCTTGAATTTCTGGCAGTTGCCTGTAGATGCACCTTATCAGTTATTAATATTTATGCTTTAATTAAGAAGTACATCTTTTTACTTTTGTTTTATAATTTTTCTGTAATAACTATTGTATTGATGTTCTCAGTGCTAAAATATTTATGAAGGAATCAAGGGATTTTCTCATCATTAATTTCTAGTTGTATACAAATTTCAAATAATATCATAATAATTTTGGCAAGGAAGCAAACTTAAACAGGTGTAATGTACTTCAAAAACAAATAAATAAAAATTCACTACATTAGTGCCTTTTTGCTAACTCAGAGACTCAAATGATAACTACCTTTTATTTTCTCGTTTTATTTTGATTTTCTGATACAGTGTTTAAGAAATGCTTTCTTCTGTATTCTGTTAAAGTTATTAATACAATGCTCATTTTTATCATCAATGCTACTAGAGCCCTCTGCTGTATGTTAATATTATAACAATAGACTATAGTTATTTCAAAACTACTGGAATAATGGGTTAGTCAATATGCTTATAATGATTCCTTCTAAGCCTCTATATGATGATGGGTGGAAGAAATTTTACTTTGCAAAATCAATCTGCTGTAGTAACTAACCAGATGTTTCTCTTTTGGGATTACTAGTTTTAAAACAAAGGATTGGATATATGTAAGGGAGAAAGTAATCAAGTATCACTCCTTTCTTCTAAAGTTCAAGAAAGTTTTCCTGTCTTAAACAGTCTGTTTCTCTGGACATCTAGCCTGTTGTTCATTCTTGTTGTTAGGTGCCTTTAAGTTAGTTCTGACTCCTTTTGACCCTATGGACAGCAGAACAAAACACTGCCCTGTCCTGTGCCATTCTTTTTTTTTTTTTAATTTTATTTTGATTTGGGTGAAGATTTACAGAGTAAATTCACTTTTCATACAGCAGTTCACATATACTTTGTCTCATGTCATTGACCAAAATTTACTAT
>NW_006922447.1:222025-234913 GCF_000298275.1 Orycteropus afer afer
CAAGGCTCAGGAGTCCACGATTATCTTCTGTGTCTGTGTTAATTGGTTTCCCTTTTCTTTGTTGAAGAGGGTCTGTGCAATCCTTCTGCCTAGTCCTCCATCTTGCCGGAACTCCCCTGTGCCATTCTTACAACCTTCCCTATGTTTGAACCTTTTGTTTCAACCAATCCTTCTCTCTGGAGTTCTTCCTTTTTATTTGGCTGATCTTTATCACATATGATGTCCTTCTCTAGAGATTGCTTCCTCCTGATAATATGCCCAAAATTTGTGAGAAGTCTCCCATCCTCACTTCTAAGGAGCATTCTAGCTGTCCTTCTAAGACAGATTCATTCATTTCACTGGTAAGAAAAAAAAAAAAAATCAAACTCACTGCCATCAAGCTGATTCTGATTCATAGCAACCCCATTTGTGGGTCCAAGGCTGTAAATCTTTACAGGAGTAGATTGCCCAGTCCTACTGCTGCAGAGTGGCTGGTGGGTTTGAACTGCCAGCCTTCTGGTTAGCAGTCAAAAGCCTTAGACACTATGCCACCAGAGTTCCTTATTCTACTGCTAGTCTCTGATATTTAATATCCTTCACCAACAACATAACACAAGGACATCAATATTTATTCAGTCTTTGTTATTCATTGTCCAGCTTTCACATACACCGAAGGGGCTGTGAATGTCATTGTTTCAGTCAGGCACTCCTTAGTCTTTAAGTGATATCATTGCTTTTCAAAATTATAAAGAGATTTTTTACAGCAGATTTGCCCAATGCAATATATTGCTTGATTTCTTGACTGCTGCTGCCATGGGCATTGATTGTGGTTCAAGTCAAATAAATCTTTGACAAATTCAATGTTTTCTCTGGGTATCATGATGTTACTCATTGGTCCAGTTGTGAGGATTTTCATTTTCTTTATATTGAGATATAATCCACACTGAAGGTTATGGTCTTTGATCTTCATCAAAAACTACATCAAACCTTCCTTGCTTTCAGCAGGAAACATTATATCTTCTGCATATCACAGGCTGTTAATAAGTCTTCCCCCAAATCCTGATTCTATCTTCTTCTTCATATAGTCCAGCTTCTGGGATTATTGCACATCACAGAGATTGAATAAATATGCAGAAAATATGTAATCCTGATATACAACTTTTCTGATTTTAAACTATGAAGTATTCCCTTGTTTTGTTCAAATGACAGCCTCTTTGGTTATGCACTATTATGTGTTTTGGCATTCCCACTCTTCTTAATATTTATCCACACATTGTTATAATCCACACAGCTTAATGCCTTTGCAAAATCAGTAAGAGGTAAACAAATTTCTGGTAATCTCTGTTTTCAACCAAGATCTATCTGCTATCTGCAATGATATCCCTTGTTCCTCTTCCTATTCTGAATCCTATTAGAATATCTGGACATTCTCTGTCAATGTATTCTTTGTGTTTATATAAATTATATTGTTCACTAATACCCACCTTCTTTTGGATCACCTTTCTTTGTAAAGTGCATGAATACAGATCACTTCCAGTCTATTGACCAGGTAGCTCTCTTCCAAATTTCTTGACATAGATGAGTGAGTCCCTCAATGTTGTATTCATTTGTTCAAGTGGTAATCTGGCACTTATTGGAGACCTGTTTTTTGCCAAGGCCTTCAGTCCAGCTGGGATTCGTGTTTCAACACCACCTACTCTTGATCACATGTTACCTCCTGAAATGGTTGAATATCAACCAATTCTTTTTGATACATTAAGTATGTGTATTCTTTTTATCTTCTTTTAATGATTCCTCTGCTATTCATTTTTTTCCCCATAGAATCCTTCCACATTGCAACTTGCAGGTTGAATTTTTTTCTTTAGTTCTTTCAGTTTGAGAAAAGTAGAGAGTCTCTTAGTTTTTTGGTTTTATATTTTTTGTCTTCTCAAACTGCACGTTGAAATCTTCAATTCAATCCTTTTACTTCATTTCGTCCTTTCAATTTTGCTGCTTTACATTCAGGAGCGGGTTTCAGTCTCTTCTCACACCTATTTTGGTCTTTTCTTTCTCTCTTGTCTGTTTAATGGCCTTTTGCTTTCTCTATGTATGATGTCCATGATGTCATTCCATGACTCATCTGGTCTTCAGTATTCAGTGTTCAATGAGTCAAATCTATTCTCAATAGTCTTTAAGTCCAGTTGGGATATATTCAAGGTCATCATTTGGATTTGAGGACTTGTTTAATTTTCTTCATCTTCAACTTGTACCAGCATATGAACAACTGCTGGTCTGTTCCACTCAGCCCCTGATGTTGAGCTTCTCATGGACTCTCTCAATGATGGAGTCAATTTGATTCCTGTGTATTCCCTTCTGTGAGTTCTATATGAATAGTCACCTTTTAAGTTGTAGAAAAAATGTACTTACAATGAATAAGTCATTGATCTTAAAAATCCTATTATTAAATCTGTGGGATCATTGTCACCACAGCCACATTTTTCCAACTACTAATCCTGCTTTGTGATCTGACACAATGGCAGTGATTTTGGTTTTTTGGAATCCTTCTTTGTTTCCAAATTTCACATTTCCATCATCAAAATTGTCAATACTTCTTAATTGCATGTGTGATCAATTTCAAATACAGTTATATCTTAATTTAATAACTAAGTTATTCTGCTTTGAGTTGTGTTCACTACATAATTGGCCCCTTTCCCCATTATTCATTCCTCCCTCCCTCTCTTCTTCCCTCCCTTCCTGCATCATTTCTTCCTTTCCCCCTCCTTCCTTCTTTCTTTACTGCTTGCCTGTTTTCTTTTCTGTTTATTGTGATTTTGTTTGTTTATTTATTTATTTATTTGCTATATTGATGTATTCTTTATTGTGCAAGAATCAGAAATAAATACAGGAAGTTATGTAAGTACAACATCATTACCTTTCTTCTCTCTGGCAAAAAGAGGTGTGAAAGACACTTGAGAAATTACAATTCTCCTTGTATTTCAATAGTGACATTATCTTTCAAATTCCATCCTTATTTCACAAGAAAGAGAAAATTATCCATGCTGGGCAGTTTCTCCGTGAGTCATAGATCAGAATATTAGACAGAATAAGTTCTCATTGATGTAGCTACACATATTATTTGAGAAAAGAAAACAGCATTCACAACTTGATTTTTGGGAATTAATATCCATAATGCCATTTTTTCTTTTTTGTTTAATTCTAGAAGAATCATGTTCTATGATGTCAGGAGCTCGGAGTGGTTACTCATATATACATCTTCAGTGTAATATATAACTCTTGACACACAGTAATTACTCACTATATCAATTGTGTAAATAATATTAATTCTTGGATTTGACCTACAACCACTGCAACATGTCATTAATTCTTTAGTGTACCCACACAACCCAATAATGCAGACATCGTAACCTAAAGCTGATTCAACAAAATTTATTATTCTATGAAATAAAATCCATAGCATTTTTGAAAAATTATTGTTGCTAGAGCAATAAGAATTTCTACAATATTTAAACAATATTTAACAATATTTCTACAATATTTAAACAGTCAATAAATTCTTATAACCAAAAACAGAACATAGCTTAATCTTCCAGACTACAAAAAATCTCTACCATGAATTAATTATAAAGATTGATTTTATAATATTTTCAACTTAAAAAAGTTATTTCAAAGTACAGTTCTATGTCAGTATGACTATATGCAAGATATGATAAGGTTTCTAATATATCTTTTGGTTAGCTTTATTAAAGTATTATTATATTTATTTAAAAATAATCAGATGACAAATTGACTTTGAAATTGATCTTCAGTTCTAGAAATTTGAGGGACCTTATTTATAACAAAACTTTAAAAACAATATAAAGTCCTATAAAAATGAAAATTTCTTAAATTTTCATATAACAAAAACCAAACTTACTGCCATTGAGTTGATTCCAACTCATAGCAACTCCCGTTGGGCTTCTGAGGCTGTAAATCTTTATAGGAGTAGATTGCCCCATCTTCCTTCTATGGATGGGTTCAAAAAACCAATCTTTTGGTTAGCAGTCAAATGCCTTAGGCACCGTGTCATCGGAGCTCCCTTCATTCTGTGTTATAGAGAATTGCGATTAAACATTCACCCTCAAATAGCTATACCTTTAAAGACATGGTGGTGTAATTAAAAAAAATAATAATAATAATGCATGCTATCTACTAGCAGAGCGATAAGGTATGATGATTATCTTTCTCTCCCTAGACTCTGGATTCCCTGATCACTTGAAAATCCTGGAATTCACAGCTTTGGCTTTAAATTTGGGTGGCTCATATCTACCTCTCCCACCCACATCTGGTTGTTTTCATATAAAGTTAACTGCTACCCCTTGATTCTCCAGATTTTCATAGTAGAAGGAAGATTCACAGAAAACTAATCTCATCAAATATGACAAAATGTGATGTTTTCATGGGTGTTGATTGTTCATCCAAGTACAATGACATCCTTGACAACTTCAATTTCTTCACTGCATAAAAATGATGTAAGAACACACTCTGCCATGGCTGAGTCTCTCACAGAATGCAGCACAGGGAGGTAAAAAGCCAGAGTATGTGAAAGACCATTTAAGAGATCAGCAAGTTGAAATATCAAATCTGAACCCTATACCTAACAGAAACCACAGAAAGAGTGCAGAGAAGGAAATAAAGAAGGCTTGACTGAAAAACAGCAATGAAAAATCAGGTACAACATGCATGTGATGCCGGAGAATTTACTGTTCACATTCTTTTCCCCCTTTGAGAAAATAACTTTAAGATGTTCTTGATGGCAATGAAAACAAAATTCACAAAAAGGAGTAAAAAATGCAAGAATCAGTGTTGAAATAAACTGGTTTATATGTGGGCCAATCAAAAATGTATTTTCTAACATGAAGAGTAAAATCAAGTTTTAACACTCTGAGTTGGGTCTGCCTAAATTGGAGAGGCATGGAAACAAACATGAAAAGACATGATAGAAATGGAATGTAGTACAGTGAAAGAACACACAATCGAAAAAAAGGAATTGATTAATGGATAGAGAGGGGTGAAAAAAAAAAAAAAAAAAGAGAGAACAGCACATAAAGACCATAAAATTCAGTGCTGCAAACACTTAAGCACTATATTATTAAGGGAAAGATTCCTGGTTTGAAACCACCTAGAGACACCTTAGAAGAAAGGGCTGATGATATGCTTTCAAAAAGTCACAAAGACATCTTAGAGAACCCAGTTCTACTCTGATATACATAAGGTTTCCATGAGTCAGAATTGACTCCACTACAACTGGTTTGGCTTTGCTTAAATTAAAATTAATTAATTAATTGATTAACTGCCATGGAGTCAATTTGGACTATAGTGAGCCCCACTGGGTTTCTGAGGCAGTATATCTTTATGGAAATAGATTGCCTCATCTTCCTTCCATGGAGTGGCTGGTGGGTTTGAACCTCCAACCTTCTGGTTAGCAGTCAAATGCCTTAGGCACTGCACCAGCAGATCTCCTTTTCATTTAGATTAGGTGATAAAAATAAATTCAAGTACTCAATTATTGCAATAAATTGAACAAATAAATTGTACAAGTTAGAAAACACTATTTTTCCCCCAGATTGGAACAACATGGTCATACAATGTAGCTGCTTGTTTTTTATGAGATAAAACATAACTTCTTTGAAAGACGAGAAATAAATCAACGCAGACATTAATTACATAATAGGAAAGCTTTTACCTAGAGAGCTAGTACCACTAAATAGATAAAAATATTTTGAGGCAAAATGGATTATAGAAGATAAAAGCTGAAGAATAAAGAAGACCTCAAAAATGATAGAGGATCTATATTAGAAAACTTAATTAAATACCTAACAATCCTGTAGATTTGAACAACCCACTTGAAATTTCTCTGAATTACATTTTCTCAATTGCAAATATAGAGATTTGGACTATATGATCTCAGGTTACCTTCACTTTTAAACGTGTATAATTTAGCTTAAGTAATGCTTTATTATTTAGCTAATTGGATCCCTGAAATAAATAAGATTAACAGATAACCTGCTAATCCACCAACCTCACTTCTTATCTTATTTATCCACAGAAAACATTGAGAGTAATTATTAATTAGAACTAAATCTGTTTGTTATTGGCAAGTATAATGAAATGCTCTGGTTGGGATAACATTTAGCAGTGGGAAAATAAATAGTAATACATAGGAACAAAAGAGGTAAATATAAATTACAAGTTACAAATTTCACAGATATGTTCACATTTGGGCATACAATGAATAAATGATGATTTATGTATTGACTCAATATATACAAATAATCCCAGCTGTAATTCAGACATGGTTCTAAATGTTAAATGGACATGATGTTTTACTACTTATAGCTCTGTGCCTGAGGTCCAGAGATATTGAAAGTACTAGCTCAAAAGTTAAGCAAATATAGAATGAGAAGCAAAGCATATAGCCAGTGCTCACCCACAGTCTCCTCATGTTGGAAAGGAGTGCTCAGATTACTAAGTCAGATGTTTTTAAACAAGCTCTAATCAATCCTGAATTTCCAGATATCACTGTACTTTAGTGGAAAATATATTAAGATTAAATAGATACATAGATGGATAGATTTGTAAATCAATGACTAAATATTTGGAATATGCTTAATAGAATTTATCTGTTGTGTATAAACATGTTATCATCCCATTTTTAACTTAATATATTATATTTCTTTCTCATTCTCCCATTTAATAAAAATAAATCTACCACTCCTTATCCTACAAAAAGGGAACTCTGGTGGCATAGTGCCTAAGGCATTTGACTGCTAACCTGAAAACTGGCAGTTCAAACTCACCAGCCATTCCTCGGAAAGAAGGTTGAGCAATCTTCTTCTGTAGAGATACTGCCCGGAAACCCAAGGAGGGATCTCTATGAGTCAAATCAACTAAACGTCATTGAGTATCCCACAAAATTTTAGAATATTGAAGATCAATGGGCCTAAGAGTGGGGGGGGGATACCCAAATAGGCTATTAAATTGATCAATTGTGCAAATATTTGAATTCTGAAGTTATCTATAATTACTTTTTCTCCCTGTTACATTAATGATATTTCAAATTTTGCCCCAAAGAAATGTAAATTGCTCAATAATGTTTTGGTCATGCTGCAATGATGCCCATCCAAATTCCTCAGCACTGAGAGACACACCCCCTCAGTTGTGGGAACACTGAATGAGGGGTCCGAGCTGTATTCCTTTCTGAGAAATGCCCTCCATTGAAGGGAGTTGCCTTACACATGGCTATGTTGCTTCCAGCAGTAAGATCTACACATGACTACTCTGTAGGGAGTATAAAGGACTAGAGCTGCCCCAGCTGCAAAGCATCCAAGGAAATGGCTGAGGTCCACATGAATACATTGCAATTCAGTTTATTATTTGCTGAATCTTATTTTTCTCTTCTCTGATAAGTGTGGCTCTGGTAAATGAGCTCCACTAAAATTGCCATCCCAGAGTCTGAGTCAGGAAGTCTAACTGAAGGTGAGAGTATCTAGAAGCCACAGCAGAGGAGGGACACAATGAACTGTAGACCAAGGGTTGGAGTTGGTCATATTCCCCTTTCATCTTACACATTTCCCTGGAAAAAGAGATCATCTGGAATGATGGAGGAACCATTCCTGTCCAGAAGCTTGGAGGAACCTTTCCCATAGAAACAATTGATTATATGAAGCCAGGGCAAGAGGTAGACTGAATGGATGCTGTGTTTTGCAGTTCAGATACCCTTTCAAGAGAAGGTACACATTCCTCCAGTTTCAAGTTGATGACAATTACAGTCCTAACCAGGAGTTGCCCTCAGCTGAAGGCTGAGCCAAATTCCTTGTTCTCCGCCTCAAGAGCAACCCACCCCTAGTGACCAGGTGTGCTGCTGTTTTGAAGAACAGGCACCTCATGTAAGGACAGTCTGTAGGGCTACCACATCTGTAGATCTCCAGTGAGATTGGCTGCATTCTCTATTATATCATTCCCGAAAAGAATCTTTGAACATGCGTTCTTGTATGTACACAGTACGGAAATCTAATGTGTATGCTTTTATTTTTCCTGCAAAATGCTCAACATTTTTATCAGTAATTGATAATCAAATGACTGGTTGTATAAACCATATCCCTGTCCCCCAAAATTCCTTTACTCTCATTCAAGTCATAATGACCCTATTGTTGCTGATGGTAGGTTCCATCAAGTTGTTTCTGATGCATAGCAACCCTATACGTTATCGCTGTTGTTAGGTGTTGACTAGTTGGCTGTACTCATAGTGACCCTTTGTAGAGCAGAATGAAACCCTGTTTGGTGCCATGCCATCCTCACAATCCTTGCTATGCTTAAGCCACTGTGCCAATGCATCTAATTGAGGGTCTTTCTCTTTTTCGCTGACCTTCCACTTTACCAAGCTGGATGTCTTTTCCCAGAGATGGGTCCCATCTGACAATATGATCAAAATAGGTAAGACAAAGTCTGCACATTCTGGATTCTAAGAAGCGTTCTTGCTTCACTTTCTCCAGGGCAGATTTGTTCATTCTTATGGCAGCCTGTGTTTTGCTCCATATTCTTCACCAACACCATAATTCAAATGGACCTGGTTTCGAAGGTTATCATCTTTACAGACAGAAGCAGTCTGCCACATCTTTCTCCCACAGAGAAGCTGATGAGTTCTAACCACCCAGCTTTCTGTTAGCAGCCAAGCACTTAACTAACCACTGTACCCCTAAGGTTTCTGTATTAACCATATTGGTGGAAAATGAATTTAGCTTTCCTAGGTGCTTTTTGTAATAAAACTTTACTGCTGTTTTTTAAATAAATAATTCCACAATCCTTTTAATTAAAAAAAATATATATTCATACTGAATTGTTAATAACAAAGTAAACATCATTGAAAGAATGACTTTTGAATGATAAACAGAATATTTCATTATCTTAAATGATTGACTTGTTGTTGTTGTTAGGTGCTGTGGAGTCATTTCCAATTCATAGCGACCCTATGCACAGCAGAATGTAACCCTACCAGGTCTGAGCCAGCTCCATGATCCTTGCTATACTTGAGCCCGTCACCACAGCCACTGTGTCAATCCATCTCATTGAGGGCCTTCGCTTCTTTTGTAGATCCTCCACCTTACCAATAATGACATCCTTTTTCAGGAAATGGTCCCTTCTAATAACATGACCAAAGTAGGTGAGACGAAGTCTGGCCATTCTCACTTCTAAGGAGCATTTTGGCTGGACTTCTTCCAGGAAAGATTTGTTAGTTCTTTTAGTAGTGAATGGTACTTTCATCATTCTTCGCCAGCACCACAACTCAAAAGTGTCAATTCTTCTTCAGTCTTCTTTTCTCATTGTCCAGCTCTCACATGCATATGACCAACTGAAAATATTATGGCTTGTGTCAGGTGCACCTTAGTCCTCAAGGAGACATCTTTGCTCCTCGGCACTTGAAAGAGGTCCTTTGCAGCTGACTTGCCCTGTGCTACATGTTATCTGATGTCCTGACTGCTACTTCCATTGACGTCGATTGTAGAACTAAGCAATGTGAAGTCTTTGACAAATTCAATCTTTTCTCCATTGTGCTGTTGCTTATAGGTCCAGTTGTGAGAATTTTTGTTTTCTTTATATTGAGATGTAATCCATACTGCAGAATATATTCTTAAATCTTCATTAGTAAGAGCTTCAAGTCATCTTCACTTTTAGCAAGCAAAGTTATGTTGCCAGCTTATCACAGGTTGTAAATGATTCTTCCTTCAATCTTGATGCCATGTTCTTCTCCATATAGTCCAGCTTCTCAGATTCCTTGCTCAGCAGACAGATTGAATAAATATGGTGAAAAGATACAACCCTGTCACACTCCCTTCTTGATTTTAAACAGTACAGTGTCTCCTTGTTCTGTTCAAATGACAGCCTCCTGGTCTATGTACAGATTCCTCAAGAGTAAAATTAAGTGTTCTGAAATTCTCATTCTCCTCAATGTCATCCACAATTTGTTATGATCCACACAATCAAATGCTTTGGCATAGTCAATAAAATACATGTAAACATCTTTTGGATTTCTTTGATTTCAACCAAGATCCATCTGGCATCAGCAATATTATCTCTCATTCCACGTCCTCTTCTGAACCCAGCTTGCACTTCTGGAAGTTCTCACTCAATATGCTGCTGCAACCCTTTTTGAATTATCTTCAGTAAGATTTTATTTGCATGCAATATTAATGATGTTTTTTGAAAATTTCCACAAGCTATGAGATCATCTTTCTTTGGAATGTGTACAATTATGGATTTTTTCCTGTCAGTTGGCTACATAGCTGTCTTCCAAATCCCTTGGTATAACCGAGTTAGTGCCTCCAATGGGGCATCCATTTTTTGAAACATCTCAGTAGTTGTTCCCTCAATTCCTGGAGCCTTGTTCTTTGCCAATTTCTTCAGTGCAGCTTCAACTTCTTCCTTCAGTATCATTGGTTCTTGATCACATGCCACCTCCTGAAATGGATGCACATTGACCAGGTCTTTCTAGTACAGTGACACTGTGCATTTCTTCCATCTTCTTTTGATGCTTCTTGCATCATTCAATATTTTGCTCATAGAATCTTTCAATATTGCAACTTTAGGCTTAAATATATTTCCTCAATTCTTTCAGATTGAGAAATGCCAGCTGTATTCTTCCCTTTTGGTTTTCTAACTCCAGGTTTTTGCACATTTCATTATAGTAACTGGCTTTATCTGCTCGAGCTCCTCTTTGCAATCTTCTGTTCAGCTCTTTTATCTTGCCATTTTTTCCATTTGCTTTAGCTAATCTTCACTCAAGGACAAGTTTCAGAGTCTCTTCTGACATTTAGTTTGGTCTTTTCTTCTTATCTTTTTAATGACCTCTTGCTTTCTTCATGGATGATGTTCTTGATAGCATCTCACAATTCTTCTGGTTTTTGGTTGTTGGGGTTCAATGCATCAAATGTATTCTGTAGATGGTCTCTAAATTCAGGATGGATATATTCAAGGTCGTATTTTGGCTTTCATGGACTTGTTTTCAACTTCAAGTTGAGCTTACATAAGAGCAGTTGATGGACTGTTCCATGATGAGCTCCTGGCCTGGTTTTGGCTGAAGATATTGAGCTTTCCCATCAACTCTTGCCACAGATGTAGTAAATCCAATTCCTGTGTACCCCATCTGGTGAAGTCCACATGTATATCTACCATTTGTGTTGTTGAAAAAAATGTGCTTGCGATGAATAAATTATTGGTCTTGCAAAATTCTTTTGTGCAATCTCAGCATTATTTCTGTCAACAAGGCCAAATTTTCCAACTACCAGTAATTCTTCTTTGTTTCCAACTTTTTTTGTTCCAGTCACCAGTGATAATTAACACATCTTGATTGCACATTCAGTCAATTTTGAACTGCAGAAGTTGATAACAATCTTCAATTTCCTCATCTTTAAATGTGGTGGTTGGTGCATAAATTTAAATACTGGTATTAACTAGGAGCTCTGGTGGCATAGTGCCTAACGTATTTGACTGTTAACCAGAAGGCTGGTGGTTCATACCCATCAGTACTCCTCAGAAGGAATGTTGGACTATCTACTTTGGTAGTGATACCACCTCAGAAACCTAAGTAGGGCTCACTATGAGTTGAATCCTACTCAACAGCAGTCAGTTTGAGTTTAAGTATTAACTGGTCTTCTTTGTAGGCATATGGACATTATTCTATCACTGACAGTGTTGCACTTCAAGACAGATCTTGAAACATTCTTTGTGATGATGAATGCCAAGCCATTCCTCTTTGAATTGTCATTGCCAGCATAGTATAGCATATGGCTGTCTGTTTCAAAATGGCCAAAACTGATTCATTTCACCTCACTAATGCCTAGTATATCAATCTTTATGTGGTCCCTTTCATTTTTGACAACTTTCAATTTTTTCTCGATTCATACTTCATACATTCCATGTTTTAATTATTAATGAACTTTTGCAGCTGCTTCTCCTAAATTTGAGTCATTCCACACCAGCAACAGGAGGTCTTGAAAGCTTTATTTTATCCATATCATCAAGGTTGGTTTTACTCTCATGATACAGACCTTTCCCATTTGTATTTTGAGAACCTTCTGACCTAAGGGGCTGGACTTCTTGCACTGTATCAGACAATGTTTCAGGGCTCTTCATAAAGTTGCACAGTAATATATCACACAGTTTTTTTCTGCTATTCATAAGGTTTCCCCTGGCCAATTTTTGAGAAGTGAATGGCCTCTTCTTTCTTCCTAGTGTGTCTCAATCTGTAAGCTGTGTGGAAACTTGTGTACCATGTGTAACCCTGCTGGCAATTGAAACACCTGTGATACAGCCTCAAGCCTCACAGCAACATGCAATCCACCACAGTATGACAAACTGACAGACAAGTTTGTCTCCCTTAGCTGTTCAAAACCTCTCTGCTTCCTGCCTCTTCGGGGTATGACCTATGTCACCCCCTTACTGGATGCCTGCCACAGTTCTGTGTGTGGTCACCTGGCTTCTCTTTCCCCACTTCCTGCCTCTTGAGGGTGGGGCCTGTGATTGACTTAGTATAAAATATACTATGTTTTATATGTGTTAGTGCCTAAGACATTTGACTGTTAACCAGAAGACTGGTGGTTCAAACTCAACAGCCACTCCTCAGAAGGAAGATGGGGCAATCAACTTCTGCAGTGATACCACCTCAGAAACCCAAGGGCGGCTCACTATGAGCTGAATCTTACTTTTGATAAAACAAGTGAAACTGTCACATGTTTGTTATATTTTCTTGAGGTTATAGAATGATAAAACTTAGTAAAGCAGTTAAAAATGTATTCTTGGCCAGGTATGGACCAGGCAGTATTTCATTCTGTTATATATATGGTCACTGTAAGGCCACAGTAAGGAGAAAAGGAC
>NW_006922447.1:235233-238538 GCF_000298275.1 Orycteropus afer afer
GCTGTCTCATCAGGGCTTGACACCCGGAGGAAGCTGCTAACTGAAATGTTGGTGGCTTGGGTTTGGTTTGGCCTAACAGTCACTATGACTTGGAGCCAACTTGACAGCATGTAACAACAGCATAACAAGTCAGGAATGGTTTGGTGACAGAGAAATGAAGACATAAAGACTTATTCCTGAAGATTCTGGATTAACTTTTGACTTGGAGGGAATTAGTATTTGAGGGTACCTTATGAAAAAAACAAAACAAAACAAAATAAAAACCTGAAACTGAAAATGGCACATCAGTACATTTGTAAGAAGGGACTGTTCCCTGGAGAAGGATATCATGCTTGGTAAAGTGGAGGGTCAACAAAAAAACGGAAAGGCCCTCAACAAGATGGATTGACAGAGTGGCTACAATGATGGGCTCAGGTATAGCAAGGATCATGGGCCTGGCACAAGACCAGGCAGTGTTTTGTTCTACTGTACATAGGGTTGCTATGAGTGAGGGACCACTTGATGTCACCTAACAACAACATTTTTGTTTGTTAATAATAACAATCTTTTATCTCTGTAGTACTTAATGCTAATGATTTGAATTTCAATAATCCAGGGTTTGACTTTAAGATAATGCCCCCCACACACACACAGGGAAACAGTTGTAAATTAGCTAATATACGTCTTATTTAGTTGCAGGATAAAAAAAAAAAAAATGTTATTTTGTTTAGCATGTATTAGCAAAGAGGAATAAACCCATTATATTAATACAAATTACAAATATTTGTATCTAAGTCAAATACATTTCTGATCCAAAACAGTAGAGTTGATATGTTGTTATTGTTGCTAGGTGCCATCAAGTTAGCTCCCATTCACAGCAGTCCAATGTACAACAGAACAAAAATTCCCCAATCCTGTGCCATCCTCAAGGTCATTTCTTGAGCTCATCAGAGAAGCCATTGTTTCAATCCATATCATAGAGTTGTTGTTTTTGTTGTTATGTGCCGTCGAGTCAGACCTGACTCATAGCGACCCCCCCTTGGGTTTTCAAGGCAGTATCACTACAGAAGTAGATTGCCAACCTTCCTTCTGAGGAGTGGCTGGTGGGTTTGAACCACCAGGCTCTGGTTAGCAGTCAAGTGCCTTAGGCGCTACTCTACCAGAACACTTCCTCTTTATCACTGACCCCCTACTCTACCCAATATGATATCCTTCTCCAGGGACTGGTCCCTTATAATAACATGATCGACGTATGAGCAATGAAGTCTGGCCATTCTCACTTCTAAAGAATATTCTAGCTGTACTTCCTCCAAGATAGATTTGTTTGTTCTTCTATCATTCCATGGTAGTTTCCATATTCTTCACCAACTCCATGATTCCAAAGCAGCAATTCTTCTGCTGTCTTCATTATTCACTGTCCAGCTCTGACATACATAAGAAGTTATTGAAAACACCATGACTGGGGTTGGTCTCACCATAATCTTCCAAGTAACATCTTGGCTCTGAAACAATTTCAAGAGGATCTTTGCAGTATATTTGACCAATATAATAACTCATCTGATTTTTGACTGCTGCCACCATGAAAGTTGACTGCAGATTCAAGGAAAATGAAATCGTTGACAACTTCAATCTGTTCTCCATTTATCAAGAGATTGTTAATTGGTCTAGTTGTGAGGATTTTTGTTGTCTTCATGTGTAGGTGTAATCCATACTGAAGGCTGCAGTTGGGTCTTCATCAGTAAAGGTTTCAAGTCCTCTTCATTTGCAGGAAGCAAGATTGTGTTTTCATATCACAGGTTATTTATGAGACTTCCTCCAATCCTGATACTATGTTCTTCTTCATATAATCCAGCTTCTCTGATTATAGCTCAGCACACAGGTTGAATAACTATGGAACAGGGACAAATCTCTAACACACACCTTTCCTGATTTTAAACCATGCAGTATCCCCTTGTTCTGTTCAAATGTCTGCTTTTTGGTCTATGTAAAGTTTCTTCACGAACACAATTAAGTTTTCTAGAATTCCCTATTTTTCTTAATATCATCCACAATTTGTTATGATCCACACAATCGAATGGCAAAGGCAATTAAATACAGGTACACATATTTCTGGGATTCTTTTCTTTCAGCCAAGATCAATCTGACATCAGCAATAATATCTCTCATTTTATGTCCTATTCTGAATCCAGCTTGAATTTCTGGCCATTCCATACCAATGTACTACTGCAGATATTATTCAATTATCTTCCACAAAATTTTACTTCCATGTGAAATTAATGATATTGTTTGATAATTTCTGCATTTTGTTGGGACAGGCCATGTAGCTGTCTTCCGAATTTCCTGTCATAAAAAAGAGCACCTCTAGCACTGTATCTGTCAGTTGAAACATCTCAATAGGTATTCCATCAATTGCTGGAGCCTTGATTTTTGCTAGTTCCTTCAGCCTAGCTTGGACTTCTTTCAGTACCATAGGTTTTTGATCATATGTTTCCTCCTGAAATGGTTTAACATCAACCAATTATGTTTTGGACAGTGACTTTGTGTGTTCTTTCCATCTTTTTTGATACTTTCTGCTTCATTCAATATGGGAGTTCTGGTGGCATAGTGCCTAAGACATTTGACTGCTAACCAGAAGATTGGTGGTTCAAAGCCACCAGCCACTCCTCAAAAGGAAGATTGTGCAATCTACTTTGAAGAGATACTGCCTTGGAAACCCAAGGAGAGGTTTGCTATGAGTCGAATCAACTTGAAGGCAATGAGGTTTTTTTTTTTTTTTTTTTTTGCCTTGTTCAAAAATTCACCCATAAAATATTTCAATATTACAATTTGAGGCTTCAATTTTTTTTTTCTTCAGTTCTTTCATCTTGACAAATGCTGAACATTTTAGTTTTCTAATTTCAGGTCTTTGCACATTTCATATTAATGCTTTATTTGTCTAATCAAACCACACTTTGAAATTTTCCATCCAGTTCTTTCATTTCAACAATTCTTCCTTTCACTTTAGCTACTCTCCCTTCAAGAAAAAGTTTTGGAGTCCTTTCTGATTTTCTTTCTTTTGTCCTTCTTTTCTTATCTTTTTAATGACCTTTTAATTTCTTAATGTATGATGTTCTTGATGTCATACCAGAACTAGTTTGATCCTATGTCATTGGTGTTTAATGCATCAAATCTATTCTTCAGTTGGTCTCTGAATATAGGTGGGATATATACTCAACTTCATACTGTGGCTCTTGTGTATTGGTTTTAATTTTCTTCAGCTTCAAGTTGAACTTGCTGTGTTGGACTGGGTTATCTAGATAAACACAAAAACCAGCAAAGTGTATATA
>NW_006922447.1:238953-240708 GCF_000298275.1 Orycteropus afer afer
AGAACTCAGTCATCTGATCCCATCATGGGAACCACCACTCACAACTGGAGTCCAGCCAAGTTGACACATCTTCAACTATCACACTTGCTTATGAGCAATTGATGGTCTGTTCCACAGCTAGCTCCTGGCCTTTTATCAATACATCTTGATTATATGTTTAATCACTTTCAGACATCAGAAGTTGGTAAAAGTCTTCAATTTCTTCATCTTTGTGTTTAGTGGTTGGTGAATAAATTTGAAAAACAGTCATATTGACTGATTTTTATTGTAGGCATTTAGATATTATCCTATAACTAACAACATTATTCTTCAAGATAGCTCTTGAAATATTCTTTTTGACTACAAATGCAATGCCATTCCTCTTTAGTATGTTGTTACTAGAGTAAAAGACTGTATGACTGTCTGATTGAAAATGGCCTATGCTTGTCTATATCAGCTCACTAATACCTAGGATATTGATCTATATGTGTTCCATTTCATTTACATCTTCCAATGCTTCTAGATTCATACTCCTTATGTTCACAATTATTTCTTCTCATTTTAAGTCATGCCACATCAGCAAGTGAAAGTCCTGAAAGCTTTACTCCATCCACATCATTAAGGTCAACTCTACTTTGAGAAGGCAGCTTTTCCCCAGTTTTATTTTGAGTGCCTTCTCACCTGAAGGGTCCATCTCCTGTTATCATCAGACAATGTTTCCCTGCTATCTGTAAGGATTTCTGTGGTCAGTTCTATTTGTTTCAGAAGTGGATCTGTCCATGTCCTTCTTCATAGTCTCTCTTAGTCGTGAAGCTCTGCTGAAACCTGTCCATCATGCATGGCCCTGCTGGTATTTGAAATACCACTACCTTAGTTTAAAGCATTACAGCAATATGCAAGCCACCACAGTAAAATAAAGTGACAGACAAATAAAATCAGTGTGCTATTGTTGATTTTAAGAAGAAATAAATTCATTAGCTACCTATAGTAACAGAAACATGTATCATGAAATGAATTATGGATTTCTGATTGTTAATATACAATTTTTCTCTCAGACTTAGAAGTTTTGGAACTCTTGACCACAATAATATAGTCTACTCCCATTTTTTTTTCTTTTCACCATTCCTGATTATCTGTTTTTCTTCTTCACTTTCTTCTTCTCATAATAGGAAAATGTATACACAGTGTCATAACCTAGTTCATTAATTAGTTGCATGCAAAGTTTTTTTTTTTTTTTTCTCATATACTTTTTTATACAGCCAAACAAATGTTGAGAATAAAGGGGAGTCCAGTTTTGAATGAAATCTGCAAGGAGTACACTATATTTATAAGAACATTTCCCAGAAATGGCTTTTGATTCCTAGCTTTGGGTTTAAATATTGTTGCTATGGGCTGAAGAGTAGCTATTTCTATGACAAATACTAACAGAAAAATGTTTATCTCTGCTAAAAAGACACAAACATATTGTTACATACTTGCCAAAAATATCCACTATTCATCACTCCATTTATTTATTTAATAGATTGGAGATATACTTACACTAATTTCCAGAGAGCTAATTTATCTGAATTAGATAACATTTTTAAACATAGAAAAATATATACAGGGGAGCGGAAGATGGTGGACTAGATAGAAGGACTGCACAGACCCTCTTCAACAAAGAAAAGGAAAACCAATTGACACAGACATAGAAGTTATTCTTGGACCCCTGAGCCTTGAAGAGAAGGATTCAGAAGTAGACTAAACCCCAACTAGCAGAAGAATTTGCATGAAAAT
>NW_006922447.1:261633-287074 GCF_000298275.1 Orycteropus afer afer
CTTGTTTCTACTACTTTATCCTGCTTCTTTGTGTGGACTGTGATGGTCTGTTGTTTCCAAGGCATCATGATTTGTTGTACTTAGATCTCTGTTAACTGTTTATGAAGAGCAGCCAAAGTTGGTTCAGGCTTTTCTCAGTGGTTTTTCATTGTTGGCCCTTTGGTGGAGAAGGAAGAAGTGCCTCTCGCTCAGTAAGTGAAGTCACAGGAGGGGAGGGTATAGTTGTGTCTTATGGGTACTGCCACTGTCTTCCACTCAGTTTTCCACAAATTACAATTGAATAACCATAAAAAAACTAAAAGCCCATGGGTGAAAAATACACCATGTAATCACACATGAACAATGCCCTAAAAAAGTGAAAAGGGGAAAAAAAGAAGAAAAAATAAGTAAATCTGGAATACCTTGGGATAGGGCATTAAGAAGAACAGAAAAAAAAAGGGAAGGAGAATAATAAATGAAGAAAAAAAGTAGGAAGATTGCACAAAGAATAACAATGAATGGGGTTAGTCATGAGAAAAAAAAAAAGGGGAAAAGAAGAAAAAGCGAACAAAAAACAAACAAACAAACAAACAAAAACCCTTAAATTTGGGGGGGACGCAGAATTTCAACCAGGTACAGGGAAAAGAAAACTGCTGAAAACTAGGACCTGGTAGGGGAAGATTAATAATAATAATAAAAAGGACAAAGGTATTAATAATATTAGTTGTTTTGGAATTGACAAATACAAGCAAACTAATCACCGGGAAAAAGAGAGTAAAAATGAAAAGAAAATTAAAATAAAGAAAAAGAAAAAAAATCGGAGGAGGACTGCATAGGGCACCCAGGCTCCGTCTGAGCACACAGGCTTGACAGATTTCTTGTGGGCCCAGAAGGTAGGTGGGAGTGGAGATGGCCACACCCCCACCCACCAAGCAGGTGCAGGGTGCAGTAAGAAGAAGAATGTCATACCTTTTCAGTCTTGCCACCCCCGAGTGTCCCCAGGGCTGCCAGAAAGCAGAACATGATCTTGAGCCCCAGAAGTCTGCGAGAGCACTGTCTCTTTAAATATCCAAAATAGTCAAGCCGCTTTTTAAAAGTACAACATGGCAGCACTCTCCAGACCGGCAAAAGTCTACCACTCAGCCCACCTTTCTCTTCACCTTCCCTGTTTGTTCCCTAGCCACTGTACACAGTCCTCCACACAGACCCTGGCTAGCCGGGGATTTTTAGGTTAATTCTTAAGTCCTACCACCACAGGATTTTGCAAGAGCGCTGTCTCTTTAAATATCCAAAATAGTCAAGCCGCTTTTTAAATGTACAAAATGGCAGCGTCCTCTGGACTGGCAAAAGTCCGCAGCTCAGCCCACCTTTCTCTTCACATTCTCTGTTTGTTCCCCAGCCACCATGCACAGTTCGTGCAGTCCCTGGCTAGCAGGGTGATTTTTAGGTTAATTTTTAGGTCCTACTGCCACTCAGGAATGTCCAAGTCATTTGTGCCGTCAGGGGCGCTCAGGTCCCTGCCAGACCGCAGCTCCATATATCTCCTTTTTTGGTATTTTCACGCAAATTCTTCTGCTAGTTGAGGTTTAGTCTACTTCTGTATCCTTCTCTTCAAGGCTCAGGGGTCCAAGATTAACTTCTGTGTCTGTGTCAATTGGTTTCCCTTTTCTTTGTTGAAGAGGGTCTGTGCAGTCCTTCTACCTAGTCTGCCATCTTCCACCTTCTCCTCTATTTTCTTTATCTTTATATAATCGATGCCAATTTCTTTTTCTTCCTTTTTTTTTTTTTTAACTGTAGCTGGAGGCAGCATTCTATGAGAGTTAAAGTAGTGACATCAGTTTCAAATTTTCGCTCTGCTATTAAATTTATTGCCTTTTCAGTGACTCAAATTTTGGTTTTTCAGTTTTTTTTTTTCTGTAAAGTTGGAGGAAAGACAGTACCAAAAATATAGATTCATTGCTAGAATATGATTGGTTAGCACACGAAAAATAAAAAGAACTTGGGATATAGAAAAAAAAATAGTTAAATATCCATTAGTATTAGGAAATTCAGGGAGTGGCTGAAATTTGCAAGAGAGGAAATACTTTTATTTTGATTAGTTCTGTGAGTGGAAAAAAGATACATTTTCTGTCACTAGGAAGTATGTTGGGAGATTTGAAATAATTCATCAAATACCAACTTGCTGCAACTATACTAGATAAAGAAGGGAAAATGGGTAAATATAAAACTAATAGGGCAAATCACAATCAGGTAGGAAGAACATATATGTTAAGGAGAAATGAAATGAAAAATGCTCTTATTTGAGACACGTAAATGATCAGGTTTGTGTTTTGTTTGTTTGGGCATGTCTGGTGTGGGGGAAAGAGGGTCATGAGGGGGCAACCGAACAGCTGAGACCAGGACAGAGCTTCTGGTAGTACAAAAATATGGCAAGTTGAATTTGAGATTAAAGATACTGATTTTCTACCAGTTTTTCCTAGATTGACATGGAGACTTTTAAGCAGCAGTGAAAAAATAAGGATAAATAATGTCAGTAAAGGAAAGGGTAGCAAATCAAAATTTGTTAAGCATGTCTCAGACAAAAATTTTACATAATTTGAAAGTATTATTGTTACTTTATCATCTTTTTGCAAAACCAAAGCTAATTTAATTCCAAGTGGCTAAATTGATCTTGTAGATTTCTTAACTTATTTTTTCTCCTGTAATGAAGGATCTGGCAATAGATGCTGTACCACTCAGAGTACTCGGATTTGGCAAGTACCCAACCATATGCTTAGATGAAATGATATCAGAGCACAACATGCCAAGAATGAGATAGACGTGAAAACTTGCAACAAATCTCATCATTAATCAGAATGATATAATATGATGCTAGAAAAAGAATACTTAAAATATAACTGAAGAAGTAAAGGAACACGTAATTGTTTTTAAGTACCAAGGAGTTAATAAGATGTTTGGTTATGTTCTCAGGAGGGGCTAGTGTCTGGAGAAGGACATCATGCTAGAAAATGTAAGGGGTTAGTGAAAAAGACTTGCATTAATTGTGAAACCAAATAAAATTTTTGAAAATGGTAATATTTTTACATTTGTCATGATGGTTCTTTTGTGAGGACTATCGCTTTCTTAGTCCTTAGTCCTTAGGAGAGCTCTGGTAGTGTAGTGCCTAAGGCACTTGACTGCTAACCAGAAGGCAGGCGGTTCAAACCCACCAGCCACTCCTCAGAAGGAAGATGGGGCAATCTACTTCCGTAGTGATACTGCTTCCGAATCCCAAGGAGGAGTCGCTATGAGTCTGATCCAGCTTGATGGTACATAACAACAACAACAACAAAAACAACAACAGTGCTTTCTTTATGTTAAGGTGTAATCCACACTGAAGGCTGGAATCTTTGATCTTGATCAGTAAGTGTGTCAGGACTTCTTTACTTTCAGCAAACAAGGTTATGTCATCTGCAATATGTTGAAGTCCAAAAAAAAAAAAACCAAAAAATACATGAGAGCTCTGATGCCATAGTGCTGAAGGCAGTTGACTGCTAAACGTCAATCTTTCAGCAAACATCAGGTCTTTCAACAAGCAAGGTTGTGTCATCTGCAAATGATTGTTCCTTAGGATCTCTGGTGGCCTAGTGTCTAAGGTGTTTGACTGCTAACTAAAAGGTTGGTGGTACAAATCCACCAGCCAATCCTCAGAAGGAAGATGGGTCAATCTAATTCTGCAGTGATGTCACCTCAGAAACACAAGGAGGGGTCACTGTGAGTCAGATGCAACTCGATGGCAGTGAGTTTGTTTTGTTTTTGCTCATCAAGTGCTGTGAAGTTGATTATGACGTGTAGCAGCCATATGTACAATAGAATGAAAGACTGCCTTGACCTGAACCATCTTCACAATCTTTTCTGTGCTTGAGCCCATCACTGCAGCCACTGTGTCAATCCATCTTGTTGAGGGTCATCCCCTTTTCCTCTGACCCTCCATTTTACCAAGCAAAATAACCTTCTCCAGGGACTGGTATCTTCTGAAAATGACCAAAGTACATGAGATGAAGTCTGGGTATTCTTGCTTCAAAGAGCATTCCAGCTACACTTCTTCTAGAACAGATCTATTTATCTATCTATCTATCTATCTATTTATTTATTTTGCGATTCATGGTATTTTCAGGATTCTTCACCAAGATCACAATTGAATCTCATGAATTTTTCTTTGATCTTCTTTATTCGTTCTCCAGTTATCATGTGCATTTGAGACAATTAAAAACCCATTGCTTGCATGAGGCACACCTTAGGCTTCCGAGTGACATCTTAGATCTTCAACACTTTAACAAGATCTTCTGCAGCAAATTTGCCCAGCACAATACATTGTCTGATTTCTTGACTGCTGTTTCCATGGGTGTAGTCTTTGGATCCAAGTAAAATTAAATCTTTGATGACTTTAAGTTTTTCTCCATTTATCATGAATTTGCTTATTGGTCAAGTTGTGAGGATTTTTATTTTATGTATGTTGAGATGTAGTCTATACTGAAGGCTGTAAATGTAGTCTTTGATCTTCATCAGTAAGTGCTTCAAGTCATCTTCACTTTCAGCAAGCAAGGTTGTGTAGCCTGCATATGGAAGGTTGTTAATGAGTCTTCCTCCAATCATGATGTCACATTCTTCATACAGTCCAGCTTCTTGGATTATTCGCTCAGTATAAAGATGGAATAAGTATGATGTACCCTCATGTACACCCTTCCTGATATTAAAGCATGCAATATTACCTTTTTCTGTTCAAACTGCAGCCTCTTGGTCTATGTACAAGCTCCTCAGGAACACATTTAAATGTTCTGGAATTCCTATTCTTTTAATTGTTGTCCATAACTCGTTAAGCTCCTTACAGTTAGTCAAATGCTTTTGCACAATCAATAAAAGCGAAGTAAACATCATTCTGGTATTCTTTGCTTTTGGACAACATCCATTGGACATCAGTAATGATCTCCCTTGTTCCACATCCTCTTCTGAATCTGGCTTCAATTTCTGGCATTTCCCTATTGATCTACTGCTACAATTATTTATGAATTATTTTCAACAGAACTTTATTGTGTGTGATAGTTATAATAGTGTTTGATAATTTACTTGTGCAATGAGATCAGTTTTCTTTAGAATAGGCATAAATATAATCTATTCCAGTTGTGTGGCAAGGTAGATATTTTCCATTTTTTTTTTTTTTCCAGTTTCCAGAGTTCTTGGGATAAAGATATGATCCCCTCTCACAGTACATCCAGTTATTGAAACATTTCAATTTGTATTACATCAATTTCTTAAAATTTGCTTTTCCAGATGCTTCCAGTGAAACCTGGGGCTTTTCCTTCAGTAACATCACATTCTTGAAGACATGTTGCCCCTTGAAGTAGTTGAAGGTCAATCAATTGTTTTGGGTACCACGACTCTTTGTATTTCTTCTATCTTCTTTTGATATTTCCTGAGTTGTTGAATATTTTTCCCATAGAAGCCTTCAGTATTGCACCTAAAGTCTTCAATTAATTTCTTCAGTTCTTTCAGTTTGAGAAATGCTGAGCATGGTCTTTTTTGGGGGGTTCTCTAACTCTAAGTCTTTGCACATTTCATTAGAAAACTTTACTTTATCTTCTCAAGATACCCTTTGAAATTTTCTGTGAAGCTCTTTTATGTCAAACTTGATTCCATTTACACTAGCTCACTGTGTTCAAAAGCAAGTTTCAGAGTCTATTTCTGAAATCCATTTTGGTCTTTTATTTCCTGTCTTTTTAAATACCTTTTGCTTTCTTTATGTGTTGTGTTCTTGATATCCTCTCACAACTTGTCTGGTGTTTAGTCTTTAGTGTAAAATGCATCAAATCTGTTTTTCAAATAGTCTCTGGATTCAAGTGATATATACTTGTGGTAGTTAAGTTTGTGTGTCAACTTGGCTGGGCCTGGTTGAGTGGCTGGGCAGTTGGATGTAGTATTCTCCATGATAAGACTGGTAATCTACTCCATGGTGGAATCTACTGTGAGCAGCTGAGTAGCTGCATTAGGGATGTGGTCTGCTTCCTATATATAAGGAGAAACCTTGGGGAATAGTCTCTAGCTTATGACATGTGTGGACCCTGAATGTAGACAAGTCATTTTTCAGCAGCCTGCTGATCTAGGGACATTCTATGGACTTGAAACAATGGTCTATCATTTTGTTTGGTAACACTGCAAATTTTATTTTTTGACGTTTGGTTTGTCAGCTTCAGCAGCTATTAGTTGCCTGAGTAAAGCAAAGACTCTAGCTTCATTGAGCCAGGAGCAGGAGGCAGAGCTGAAGCCCAGGGTTGAGGAGATTTTACCCAGCCCTTGGAGATTGGCACTTTGGACTCAGACTTAAAGCTTCCAAACTGTAAGAAATTAAACTCCTGTTTGTTAAAGCCATCCCAATTTTGGTGTGTTTCTGTCAGAGTGGCACAGAAGTAACCAGAACAGTATTCAATGTTGTACTTTGGCTCCTGTGAACTTGTAATCTTTTTCAGCTTCAACTTGAACTCACATGTGAGCAATTGATGGTCTGTTCTGCAGTCAACACATGGCCTTTTTCTGACTATGATATTGAACTTTTCTTTACAGATATATGTTATTTGATTTCTGTGGATTCTATCCAGTGATAATCATGTTTATAGTCAACATTAAGTTGGTGGAAAAAATATATTTGCAATAAATGGTTGGTATCACAATAGTATGTCATGTGATCTCCAGTGTAATCTTTAGACCATATTTTCCAACTGATACTTAGTTTTGTTTCTAACTTTTGTAATCCAGTCACCATTAATTAGCAATGTATCTTGCTTGTATATTTTCAAAATTTCAGACTGCAGAAGTTTATAAAAATCTACATTTTCTTTTTTCCTTACAGTCATTAGTGGGCATATTAACTGTTCTACTTTCTAGGCTTATGGATAAAATCCTGTCTATGACAGAATTGTTTTTCAGGGCCATTTTGAATCAGACAAGCATATGATCTCCTATGTTGGGAATAAAAAATTAAAGAGGAATGGTGTTACATTCATTGTCCAAAAGAATATTTCAATATCTATTGTGAAGTAAAGTGTATTAACCACCAAAGCAAAAAAAAAAAAAAAAGTTTAATATTTCTATGAACTTCTGCACTTTGAAATCTATCAAACCTGAAATCAAGATGCACTGATAATTACTAGTGGTTGTTCTGCAAAATTTGGAATCAAAGAATAAAGATTGTTGGTTGGAAAATATGGCTTGCTGATAAAAATGACTCTGTAGATACTATGATAGAATTTTTCAAGACCAACAAGTTATTCGTAGCAAATGCATTTTCTAAACGACATGAAAAGAAACTATATACTTGTGCAGGAGCTTTGGTAGCATAGTGCCTAAGGTACTGGACTGCTAAACAGAAGGCTGGAGGTTCAAACCCACAAGCCACTCCTTGGAAGGAAGGTTGGGCAATCTACTTCCATAGTGATACTGCCTCAGAAACCCAAGGAGGGGTCTTTATGAGTTGGGTCTTATTCAATAGCATATAACAACAACAACAACATATACATGTGGACCTCACTAGATAGAATATACATAAATCACATTGGTTATATCTGTTGAAAGAGATCATGCAGGAGATCAATACCATCAGTTAGAACAATCCCAGTGGTCGATTGTGAAATAGGCCATAAATTACTCATATCCAAGTTCAAGTTGAAGCTGAAAATGATTAAAACAAGTTCACAAGACCTAAAATACAACATTGATTATATCCAATCTGAATTTAGTGACCGTTTGAGGAAAAGATTGTATGGGTGTACCACTAATGATAGAAGCTCAGATAGGACAATATTAAGGACATCTTATAGCAGAGGTTATTAAAAGGACAGGAAAAACAAAATGGATGTCAGAAGAGACTACAACTTGCTCTATAACTTAGAATAGATAAAGCAAATTGTAGAAATTATCAAGTTAAAGAAACTGAAATAAAAATTTAAAGGGAAGCTTTTCAAGACAAAGTAAATTATAGTAATGAAATGTACAAAGACCAAGAGTTAGAAAACCAAGAGGAAAGAACATCTCCAGTATTTTTCAAGCAGAAAAGAGAAAAAAGAATTCCAGACTTACGTTGCAATATTGAAAGATTCTGAAGGCAAAATATTCAACAACACAGGCAGTCTCAAAAGAAAATATATGGAATATACAGAGTCACTGTACCAGAAATATCTGTGTATGTTCAACAATTTCAGAAGGTAGCATATGATTAAGAACAGATGGTATTTAAGGAAAAAGTCCAAGCTTCACTGAAAGCATTGGTAAAAATAAGGCTTCAAGAATTGACAGAATATTGATTGAAAGGTTTCCACAAAGGAATTAAGTGTTGAATGTGGGATTTTTCTATGCCAAGAAATTTGGAAGATAGTTACCTAGCCAAGTGGAGGAATTTGTGCCCATTCCAAAGAAAGATGGTCCATCAAAATGCAGAAATTAATAAACAATGTCATTAATATCAAATAGGAGTAAAATTTTGTATAAGATAATGCAAGAGCAGTTGTAGCAGCACATAGAAAAGGGTCTGCTAGAAATTTATGCCAGAATCAAAATATGTCATTGACACATATCATTGCTTATGGCAGATGAATCATGAATGAAAGCAGAGAATACCAGAGAGATTTGTACTTGTGTTTTATTGGTTACACTAAAGCATTAGCCTCTGTGAATCATAATAAATCATGGAAAACATGGAATTCCAGAACATCTAAATTGTGCTCATGTGAAATCTGTACATGCACAAAGAGGTAGGCATTTGAACCCAACAAGGGGATACTGTATGGTTTAAAATCAAGAAAGTGTGCATCAGGTCATATATTTTCACCATGCTTATTCAATCTATAAATAAAAAAAATAATCTGAGATCCGGTATTACATGAAGAGGAACACAGAATCAAGATTGAAGGAGGACTGATTAACAAGCTGTGGTATGCAGATGACACTGTCTTGCATCCTGCAAGTGAAGAAGACTAGAAGCATTTGCTGATAAAGATCAAAGCCTACAGCCTTCAGAATGGTTTAAATATCAATATAAAGAAAGCAAAAATCCTTAAAGCTGGATCAAGAAGCCACATCATGATAAATAGAGAAAAGTTTGATGTTGTCAAAGATTTCTTTGAACTAAATACACAGTCAACACCCAAAGAAGCAACACTCAAAAAATTAAATTACATATTGCATTGGGTAAATATGCTACAAAAGACCTCTATAAAGTGTCAAAAACCAAAGTTTTAAATTTGAGGACTGAAATATGCTTGAGCCAAACCATGATATTTTCAATCACCATATATGCATGTAGAAACAGGAGAATGAATACGGAAGACCAAGGAAGAACCGATGCCTCTGAATTATGGTAATGGTGAAGAATATTCAATATATTATGGACTGACAGGAGTACAAATAAATCTGTCTTGGAGGAAATACAGCTGGATGCTCCTTAGAAGTGAGAATTGTCAGACTTCCTCTCTCATATGTTAGTAATGTTGTCAGAAATGATCAATCCCTGAAGAAGGATATCATGCTTGGTAAAGTATGGTGTCAGTGATAAAGCGGAAGAAGATTAGTGAGATGAATTGACATAGTGGCTGTGACAATCAGTTCAAACACAAGGAGTATGAGGACAGTTCAGGGCTGTGCAGTGTTTCATTCTGTTGCAGATAAGGTTCGTATGGGTAGGAACTAACTTGATGACATCTAACAACAACATAATAGTTCAAGCTAGATCTCTAAATATTCTTTTTGACTATGAATGCCACAATGTTTCTCTTCAATTTTTCATTCCCAGTTTATTTGACCATATGATTGTCCAATTGAAAATGGTCAATACAGGTCCATATAAGCTCACTTATGCCTAAATATCAATCTTTAACTCTTCCATTTCATTTTGATGATTTCCAATTTTCCCAGATCCATGCTTTGTTCATTCCACATTCAGATTATTAATGGGTATTTGAAGCTGTTTCTAATTTTGGGTGATGCCACATTAGCAAATGAAGGGCTTTACACCATCCATGTAATTAAGAACAACTCTGTTTGACATAATTCATGAGGTTTTCTATGGCCACTTTTTTTTTTTTTTCTTTTTTTTCCAGAAGTAGACAACCCAACCTTCTCCCTAGTCTGTCTTACTCTGGAAGCTCCATTGAAAACTGTCCACTATGAGTGACCCACCTGGTGCTGAAATAACTGTAATACCAGTGGCATATCTTCCAGCATCACAATACACAAGCCATAATTGTATGATAAACTGATTACAGCCTTCAGTATGGATTACACTTCAGCATAAAGAAAACAAAATCCTCACAACTGGACCAATAAGCAGCATCATGATAAATGAAGAGAAGATTGAAGTTGTCAGTGATTTCATTTTACAGTAATCTATAATCAACTCCCATGGAAGCAGCAGTCAGAAAACAAAAGGACACATTATATCTGGCAAATTTGTTTCAAAAGACCTTTTTAAAGTGTTTAAGAGCAAAGATGTCACTTTGAAGACTGAAATGTGCCTGACCCAAGCCATGGTATTTTCTGTCACCTCATATTCATGTGAAAGCTGTACAATGAATAAGGAAAACCAAAGAAGAATTGACATATATGAACTGTGGTATTGGTGAAGAATACTGAAAATACTATAGGCTGCCAGAAGAATGAATAAATTTGTGTAGAAAAAAGTACAGCTGCAATGCTTCTTAGAAGTCAGAACTGCCAGACTTCATATCGTGTGCTTTGATCATGCTGCCAGAAGAGACCATTCTCTTGGAGAAGGTCATCATGCTTGGTAATGTAGAGGGTCAGCAAAAAAGGGAAGACCCTCAATGAGATGGATTGACACATTGGCTTCAATGATGGGTTGAAGAATAGCAATGATTGTGACGATGAATTAGAACTTCAATTTGTTGTATATTGTGTCACTTTGAGCTCAAAATCAACTTGATGGCACCTAACAACAAAAAGAGCAACTACTACTTTGTGGAGTCAGCTCTTCTATGGTAGTATTTTGAGTTACTTCTAAACTGAGGATCTCATCTTCAACTACTAGACAATGTCTCACTGCTATGCATAAAATTTTCACTGGCCATTTTTTTTTTTTTTTAAACTAGAATGCCCAGTATTTCTTCCTAGCCTGTCTTACTCTGGAAACTATGTTGAAATCTGTCTCCTATGAATGATCCTGTTGGCCTTTGAAGTACCAGTGACATAGCCTCCAGGATCACCGCAACACAGGAGTCACCACATTATAACAAGTGCCTCAGGCATTTGACTGCTAACCAGAAGATTGGTGGTCAAACCCACCAGCCACTCCTCAAAAGGTAGATTGGGCAATCTACTTCCATAGTGATACTGCTCTAGAAACCCAAGGAGTGGTCACTATGAACCAGATCCAACTCAATGTGAGTTAAGAGATGAGTGATGAAAAAGTAACTTAGAAAACTAAAATTCTCAGAGCTGAATAAATAAGCACCATTATGAAAAAATGTAGCATGTGTTGAAGTTATAAAGTACTTCATTTGTCTTATATCCATAAACTACACCCATCATAGAATCACTAATAAAATCAAACAATGTTTTGCATTGCAAATCAGCTGCAAAAGAATTCTTTAAAGCATTAAAATGCAAAGATGTCACTGAGAACCAAGGTGTGTGTGACCCAAGCCATGATATTTTCAATTGTCTCATATACATGTCAAAGCTGGACAAGGAATAAAGAAGATCAAAGAAGAATTGAGTTATTTGAGTTATGGTGTTGGCAAAGAAGATTGAATATACCATGGCCTGCCAGAAGAATGAACAAATTTGTTCTGGAAATAATACAGTCAGAATGCTCCTTAGAATTTCAGAAGACAAGACTTCATCTTGTTTACTTCAGACATGTTCTCAGGAATGGTCAGTTGCTGAAGGAGAATATTAAGCTAAGTAAAGTAAAGGATCAGTGAAAAAGAGGAAGAAACTCAGTGAGAGAGATTGGCAGAGTGACTGCAATAATGGGCTCAAACATACTTACTATTGTGAGGATGGATGAGAACTGAGCAACACTTAATTCTGTTGTATAGAAGGTCACTATGAGTCACAACCACGTGAAACACAATTTGACCACATGAAACAACAACAAGGAGAAGTGACATATGAGGGATTTCAGGACAAGTGGTTTTATAGCAATAACTCTATTTTTCTGGTGTACCACACTTGCTATGGAAATGAATTGCCTTTAGAAGCTTAAAGTTTACCCTGAACAAAAGGCAGGGTATTAATGTTCAAAGACAGTGAAAGGTACCACTTGCTCCAGTTTTCCATGCTATGGGCTAGTAGAGCATATGCAGTAATGGACAGATCATGATTTCAAGACTGACTGAATACGACTGTAAAGTTTACCACAACTGTTATTTTTATAATAATAATTATCAGAAGAGGGAAGCTTCAAAGGGGTTGAAAACATTTCAAAATAGATTAGACAATTGACCTAAGTGATTATTCAGCAAATCAGTTTTAAATCAGAGCTTAAACCAAAGTACCCTCTTTGACTTCCACTCCCCTATGCCTCTTATGTAATCTGTCACAAACTCATGTGTGTTCTCTATTTCATATGACCAAGGTCTGTCTGTCTCCTCACCCAGTTCTGCTCTTCTTGTTGTTTCTGTTGTTAACTGACATGGGTTAAGTTTGACTCTTAGTGACCCCAAGTGTGCAGGGCAGTCATGTTCCATCAGGTTTTCCAGGCTGTGATGTTTTGAAATCAGATCTTCAGGTCTGGCTTCTGAGGTGCTCTGCATGTCGTCCAGCCAATGTTTTGGCTGCGAGATGAGTGCTTAAATTGTTGCGCAACCTGAGACTCCAGCTCTACTCTTGTAAATCATACTTTTATGAATTTCCACCTTGATAATTGTAATAATCTGATATTGTCTATCTTCAAGTTTACATCAAAATATTAGAAATAAAGGGAGCTCTTGTATCGTAGTGCCTAAGGCACTTGACTGCTAACCAGAAGACTGGCAGTTCAAACCCTCCTGCCACTCCTCAGAAGGAAGATGGGGCAATCTATTACTGTAGTGATACTGCCTCGGAAACCCAAGGAGGGGTTGCTATGAGTCAGGTCCGACGCATGGCACATAACAACATTAATAATAAAGGAATATTTCTAAATATTTCCTAAAATCTGAATAAGATAAGAATTTTACTTGTCTTTCTGATAGCAATTCAGATTGAATTTCCTGAAGATAAAATGGTCTTAAGTATCTTGTTCTTAAAGTACTTTCTTCTCTGCACCTGTACTCTCAACACCACTTATGCTGTATGAAGCTTCCTCGACAGTTATATATGTGAAGGAAAAAAATGTCTATTTTTTAGATTATTGCATTGAATATTTTACTAAATGCTGATCCCAAAGGGGTCTTTTGTATACATACAGAATCAACTCTAATCAGATTTTGTGAAATAGTGGGTAACACTCCTTTCTTCATTAAGACTACAATAAGTTCCTTTCATGTTGTTGTTGTTGTTGTTATGTGCCGTCGAGTTGGCCCCGACTCATAGTGACCCCTCCATGGGTTTCCAAGGCAGTATCACTATGGAAGTAGATTGCCCCTTCTTCCTTCCTCCAGAGGACTGGCTGGTAGATTTGAACCACCAGCCTTCTGGTTAGAAGTCAAGTGTGTTAGCCACTATGCTACCAGAGCTCCCTTTCATCAACTACATCTTATAATATGAGATATAATTCATATTATAAGAAGAATGGACTAATGTGGATTCTGACGGACCCTGCATTCCTATGATTTTAAAATGTATAACTAGCATCAGTGCAATGTAAGCCATCTCTGTTCTCCATCCATAATTTGTCTGTTAGTTTCTTGTACTGTGGTGATGTGTATGTTGCAGTGATGCTAGAAGCTATGACACCAGTTTGTCAAATATCAGAAAGTTCAAACATTGTGGATGGATTTCAACAGAGCTTCGTGACTGAGTATATGCAGTTGTAAGCATCTATTAATAATTGGAGCATGGAATTATTAAGTACAAACCTAGGAAAATTCAAAGTTTTAAGCATTGAGATGGAACATATGAAAATCAAAATCCTAGATATCCCAAGTGGATTTTCACTTTAACAATAAAGGAGAAAAGCAGTAATCACACTCAGCAATTATTTTCCAATCAGCCAATGACAAGGCAGAGGCCATGCTCAGGCAAAGTGGCCATCAACATCCTTCCCCAGGAACTATATTCACTATCTCCACATCAACCCGGCAATATCTCTGAACTGTGTCTGTAAGCATCTGTGCCTTTGTCTTGGTTTATTTTATGAGTCTGTTAGCAAGAGGTGTCCTAAGATATTTTTGAGGTGTGGGAATGCTCAAAAAAATTTCCCCGTATAAATTAATGGTAATTGCTTCTTCACTTTAGGTTATTTTGGCTTACCAAAGATTTCATAGGAACACTTCTTTCAAATAGTGGGGTAAATCATTAAGTATTTTCAAAATGGCACTGCCACTCTTCAAAATTAGTTTCAGATCCACTATCCAACTTTAAGCCTGTATAATTTGTACTATAAAACATTTAACAGTGTTTGAATTTTTATAGTGAAAACAAATTTTAAATGCAAATTTCTGAAATGGACTGATAATGGCCAATTTGAATTGGACAATGCTATGTATCCTATGACAAGAAAGACAAATTGAAGAGGTGTCCTGTTGCATTCAATATCAAAAAAATATTTTCAGATCTATCCTGACATATAAGGTTGTCAGTGATAGGATATTATCAATACACATATAAGGAGGATCAGTTAGTATTATTTTTACTCAAATTTACACATAAATCATCAAAGCCAAAGGAGAAGAAATTGAACATTTTCACCACTTCTACACTCTGAAATTGACAAAATACATAATGAAGGTACATTGGTAATACTGGTGATTTGAATGTGAAAGTTGGAAACAAAGATGGGTTAGCAGTTGGGAATTACAGTCTTTATGATATAAATTAAACCAGAAATTGCATGATATAAGTTTCCAAAACCAAGGTCTTATTCACTGCAAATACCTTTTAACAACATAATGAGTATACACATGGACTTCACCAAATAAAATTCACAGGAATCAAGTCGACTACATCTGTGGAAGGGAGCTCTGGTGGCGTAGTGCCTAAGCCATTTGACTTCTAACCAGTGGACTGCCAGTTCAAACTCACTAGCCACTCCCCAGAAGGAGGGTTGCACAAGCTACTTCTGTAGTGATACTGCCTCAGAAACCCAAGGAGGGGTCACTATGAGTCAGATCTGCCTCCACAGCAATGGTTCTGTTCTTTTTTTTTTTTTTTTTTGCATTACATCTGTGGAAAGAGATGATGGTGGATCTCCATTTCATCAGCCTGAACAAGACCAGAGGCCAACAGTGGAATACATCATCAACTGATCTTATGAAAGTTAAATTTGAAACTGAAAAAAAAATTAAAACAAGTCGAGAAGAGCCAAAAATGACCTTGAATATATCCCACTTGAATTTAGAGACCTTCAGAAGAATAGATTTGACACATGGAAACACCAGTGACCAAATACCAGATAGGTTATGGGATGACATCAAGTACATGATATATAAAGAAACCAAAAAGTCATTAAAAAGGTAACAAAGAAAGAAAAGAACCAAACTATGTCAGAAGAGACTTTGAAACTTGTGCTTGAATGTAGAGTTGCTAAAACAAATGGAAGAATTGATGAAGTCAAAGATCTGAATAGAAGATATTAAAGGCTTGATATGAGAAAGGACAGTATTATAAAGAAATTTGAAAAGGCCTGAATTAGAATATCAAAAAGGAAGAAAATGTTTGGCATTCTCATCCTGAAAGAACTGGAAAAAAAAAAATCAAGCCTAGAGTTGTTCTATGGGCAAAATATTGAACAATGCACAAAGCATCAAAAGAGGGGGACAGAAATACAGTTACTGTACCAAAAGAATTGGTCATTAATCAACCATTTCAAGAGGTAGCATATGATCAAGAACTGATGGTATTGAATGAAGAAGTCAAAGCTGCACTGAAGGAACTGGTGAAAAACAAGACTCCAGATATTGACAGAAGACCCCTTGAGATGTTACAACAAAACAGTGTAACACTGGAAGAGTTGATTCACTTATGCCAAGAAATTTGGAAGAAAAAATTCAGACCTGACTAGCTCACTGAAAGAGATCCATATATATGCCCATTATAAAGAAAGGTGATCCAACAGAAGGCAGACATTATCAAAGAATATCATTAATATTGTTGTTGTTAGGTGCTCCTTAGTTGACTCCTACTCATAGTGACCCAATGCACAATGGACAGAAACATTGCCTAGCTTTGCACTGAGCTCATAATTCTCTCTATACCTGACTCCATCATTTTAGTCACTGTGTTAATCCATCTTGTTAAAGATTTTCTTCTTCTTCACTGACCCTCCACTTCACTTTCTTACCACATGACCAAAGTAAATGAGAAGAAGTCTGGCCATTCACACTTCCAAGTATAATTCCAGCCACACTTCTTCTAGGACCAATTTGCTAATCTTCTGCAAGTCCATTGTACTTTCAGCATTCTTTGCCAACACCACGGCTCAAAGTCATCAGTTCTTCTTGGTCTTCCTTATTCATTGTCAAGCTTTCACACACATATGAGATGATTACAAATATCATGGCTTGGGTTAGGCATCTTTGCTCTTTTACACTTTAAAGAGGGCTTTTGCAGCATATTTGCCCAGTGCAACACATAGTCTGATGTCTTGACTGCTACTTCCATTGGTGTTGATTTTGGAACTGAATAATAAGAAATCTTTGACAGCTTCAAACTTTTATCCAATTATTGTGATGCTGCTTATTGGTCCAATTGTGATGATTTCTGTTTTATATATGTTGAGGTGTAGTCCATAACACAGGCTCTGGTCTTCAATCTTCATCAGCAAGTGTGTCCTGTCATCTTCACTTTCAACAAGCAAAGTTGTGTTGTCTGCATACCATAGGTTTTTAATGAATCTTCCTCTAATACTGACACATGGTCTTCATCATATAGCCCAGCTTCTTTATTTGCTCAGCATACAGATTGAATAAGTATGGGGAAAGGATACAACCCTGATGTACTTCTGTCTCGATTTTAAGCCATGCAGTAGTCCTTTGCTCTCTTCAAACAAAAGCCTCCTGCTCTATGTACAGTCTCCTGATGAGCAAAATTAAGTATTCTGGAATTCTCAGCCTTCTCAATGTTATCCAGAATTTCTTATGATCCACAAGATTGAGGCTTTTGCATAGTCAATAAAAAACATGTAAAAGTCTTTCTGGTATTCTTTGCTTTGAGTCAAGATCCATCCGACATCAGCAATGATATCCCTCATTCTACATCCACTTCTGAATCCAGCTTGCATTTCTGGAAGCTCTGTAAATATACTGCTGCTACCATTTTTGAATTATCTTTGGTAGGATTTTACTTCCATGCAATATTAATAATTTTGTTTGATAATTTCCACTTTCTATGGTGTGTTAGACTGCGTTCTGTAGAGAAACAAAAATCAGCAAAGCTTATACATATATAAAGAGAGAGAGAAATTTATTTTAGGAATATGGCTCACAAACATATAGAAGCCAGCAAGTCAAAAGTCCCTGGATCAAACGTCAAGCTGGAGGCCTCTCCTGGCTCCCACAACCACAGGGGCTGAGAAGCTCAAGGCTGGCAGACAGTGCACTGGCTGTTGGCTCCAACGAATGACGAATCCAAGATCTCCAGGCAGAGTGGTGGACTGCTCACTCACGAACATTTGTAGGCAGCACAACATAATCCTGATTCGCAGAAGAATGTGTCTCATCCCATAATGTCCCTGGATATCCTGGAAGCAGGCCACACCCCTAGGGAAACTCCCCATAAACAGATTGGCCACTCAGAACAGAGTCATCCAATCCCATCATGGGAACAACCACAAAGAACTAGGGTCCAGCCAAGTTGACACACAGCTCCAACTATCACAGTCCACCCCTTGTCAACTTGGCAGTTGTACACATCTTCTTAACCATATATAATCTCTAAATAAGGGAAATTATAGGTCATATTTGTGCCTCACATGGTAGGCTAACACACATACAACCAAAATGCATTAACCTTATTTACATTTCACAATTCATAACAGAAGGAAACAAAAATATTTCATGCACATATACAATGAAGAAATATAAAACCACAGTCCTCATTTCTGCACTTGGTCATATGGTTGTAGCTGATATGCAGAACTACCTTCTTCCACCACCCATTATGTATTTCCCTTGCCCTCAGCAAGCACCTCAGCTGGTCCTGGTTCGTTCCTGGTGGGGTGACCCAAACCTTCATTCCTGAAGGGTCTGGGCCATTAGCAGTCATATCATAATTGGGTTGCTGTAATTTTCCATTGACTTTCATCACAGGGTATGGTAGTACTAAGAGACATCCTAAAGAATCTCCTGTATTCTAGACATATTCTTCTTTACCTCCATTATGTAAAGTCAACCCAATTTCCACTTGGTGATCAGAATCTATCACACTAGATAGTACAGTAATGCCCTTCTTTGTCTGTTGTTCCAGAGGCATGAGTAAGACAAAATGTCCAGGTGGCATTCTTAATTTCCAGTTCAATGCAATCAGTAGTACATCTCCAGGTGGGAGTGTTCCTCCCTTTGGGACTAAGATCTCCAGACACACAGAGTATAGTGTAGCAGGGACAGGAAGCAAAAATTTTTTGAGTGGGTGACTAGGAGTAATAGTGAGTAGTACCGCTCCTGTTTCCACCCCTTGGTTCCTGGACCCATGAATCCTGGTTATTGGAGAAACAGAATCATATATTGGACTCTGGTTTAGGGCATATACAGCCTCTTGGAGAACATTGCCCCAACCCTTCAAGGTATTGTCACCTAGCTGGGCCATATTTGTGTTTTTAAGAGGTCATTCCATTGTTCTATCAAGCCAGCTGCATCAGGATGATGGGGAACATGTTTGTTTTTGTTGTTGTATTAGGTGCTGTCAAGTTGTTTCCAACTCATAGTGACCCCATGCACAGCAGAACGAAACACTGCCCGATTCCGTGCCAGCTCCATGATCTCTGCTATACTTGAGCCCATCATCACAGCCACCATGTCAATCCATCTTGTTGAAGGCCTGCCCCTCTTTCATCATCCCTCCACCCTACCAAGCATGACATCCTTCTCCAAGGAATGGACACTTCTGACAAGATGACAAAAATAGGTGAGAAGAAGTTTGGCCTTTCTCACTTCCAAGGAGCATTTTGGGTGCACTTCCTCCAGGACAGATCTGTTAGTTCTTTTAGCAGTCCATGGTAATTTCAGCACTCTTCGACAGCACCACAACTCAAAAGCATCAAATCTTCTTTGGTCTTCCTTATTCATTGTCAAGCTCTCACATGCATGTGAGGCAATTGGAAATATCATGGCTTGTGTCAGGCACAACTTAGTCCTCAAGGAGATATCCTTGCTCCTCAGCACTTGAAACAGTTCCTTCGCGGTTGACTTTCCCAGTGCTACATGTCATCTAATGTCCTGACTGCTGCTTCTACTGGCTTTGATTGTAGAACGAAACAATGAGAATTATTTGACAACCTCAATCTTCTCTCCTTTTATTTTGATGCTACTCATTGGTCCAGTTGTGAGGATTTTTGTTTTCTTTACATTTAGACATAATCAATACTGAAAACTTTATTCTTCAAACTTCATCAGTAAGAGCCTGAAGTCATCCTCATTTTCAGCAGGCAAAGTTGTATCGTCTGTGTATCTTGGGTTGTTAATGATTCTTCCTCCAATCCTGATGCCATATTTTTCTTCATATAATCCAGGTTCTCAGATTATTTTCTCAGCATATAGATTGAAGAAGTGTGAGGAAAGGATACAACCCTGACACACTCTCTTCTTGATTTTAAACCACGTGGTGTCCCCTTGTTCCATTAGAATGACAGCTTCCTGGTCAAGGTACAGGTTCCTCATGAGTATAATCAAGTGTTTGGAAATTCCCCTTCTTCTCAATGTTATCCATAATTGTCATGATCCACACAATCAAATATTTTTGCATAGTCAATAAAACACAAGTAAACATCTTTCTGGTATTCCCTTCCTTGAGCCAGGATCCATCTGACAATAGCTATGTTATCCCTTGTTCCATATCTTCTTCTGAATCCAGCTTGCATCTCTGGAAGTTCTCTGTCAATATAGTGCTGCAAACATTTTTGAATTATCTTCAGTAAGATCTTACTTGTGTGCAATATTAACGATATTGTTCTATAATTTCCACATTCTGTGGGATCACTTTTCTTTGGAATGGATACAAATGTGGATCTCTTCCAGTCAGTTGGCCAGGGAACTGTCTTCCAAATCTCTTGGCATAACCAAGTGAGTGCCTCCAATTGGGCATCCGTTTGTTGAAATATCTCCATGGATATTCTGTCAATTCCTGGAGCCTTGTTCTTTGCCAATTCTTTCATTGCAGCTTTGACTTCCTCCTTCAGTACCAGTGGTGCTAGATCATATGCCACTTCCTGAAATGGATGAAGATCAACTAGTTCTTTTCGGTACAGTGACTCTGTGTATTCCTGCCATCTTCTCTTGATGTTTCCTGCATCATTCAATATTTTGCCCATAGAATCTCTCAGTATGGCAACTCGAGGATTGATTTTTTTCTTTAATTCTTTCAGCTTGAGAAATACCAAGCGTGTTCTTCCCTTTTAGTTTTCAAACCCCAGGTCTTTGCAAATTTCATTATAGTAATTGGTTTTGTCTGCTTGATCTGCTCTTTGAAATCTTCTGTTCAGCACTTTTATCATTTTTTCCATTGGCTTTAGCTATTCTCTGCTCAAGGGCAAGTTTCAGAATCTCTTTTGTTATCCATTTTGTTCTTCTCTTCTTTTCTTGTCTTTTTCATGATCTCTTGCTTTCTTCATAGATAATGTTCTTGATATCCTTCCACAATACTGGTTTTCGGTCATTGGTGTTCAATTCATTAAATCTATTCTTAGATGATCTCTAAGTTCCAGTGAATTCCATGAGCATAAGCCCATTGCTGCACTTCATGTGGTGTGAAATGAATCTCTTGATCTGAAGCAATGCTGTGGGGGATACCATGATGTTGGATAAGGCATTCTGTAAGTCCATGGATAGTAGTTTTAGCAAAAGCATTGCATGCAGAGAGGGTAAATCCATATCCAGAATAAATATCTATTGCAGTAAGAATAAAACGCTGTCCTTTCCATGATGGAGGTGGTCCATGTAATCAACCTGCCACCAGGTTACTGGCTGATCACCTAGAGGAATGGTTCCATATCATGGACTCAGTGTTGGTTTCTGCCATTGACAGATTGAGCACTCAACAGTGCCAGTAGCCAAATCAGCCTTGGTAAGCAGGAGTCCATGTTGCTGAGCCCATGCATAACCTCCATCCATGCCACCATGGCCACTTTATTCATGAGCCCATTGAGCGATGACAGGAGTAGCTGGGGAAAAAGAATGGTTGGTTTCCACTGAAAGTGTCATGCTATCCACCTGATTGTTAAAGTTCTACTCAGCTGAGGTCACTTTTTGGTGGGCATTCATATGAGACACAAATACTTTTATTCCTTTAGCTCATTCAGAGAGATCTGTCCACATAACTCTTCCCCATACATACTTATCACCAATCTTCCAATCATGCTCCTTCCAAGTCCCATACCATTAGCCACAGCCCCTGAATCCATATATAATCGCACACCTGACCATTTCTTATTCCATGAAAAGTGAACAGCCAAATGCATGGCTTGAAGTTCTGCCCATTGGGAGGATTTCCCTTCACCACTGTCCTTAATGGAAGTCCCAGAAATGGTCTGGAATGCTGCTGCTGTCCACTTTCGAGTGGTGCCTGCATGTCACCCAGAACCACCTGTAAACCAGGCATGATTTTTCTCTTCCTCAATCAACCGATCATAAGGAACTCCTCATGAGGCCATAGGTGCAGAGTGGGACAAGGAAGATAATGTGACTGGAGTGGAGACCATAGGCATTTGCGCTACTTTCTCATGCAACTTACTTGTGTCTTCAGATCCTGCTCGAGCCCTATCTCTGATATACCACTTCCATTTAATGATGGAGTGCTGCTGTACATGTCCAACTTTATGACTCTGTGGGTAAGACAATACCTAGTTCATGATTGGCAGCTCAGGCCTCATGGTGACTTGGTGGCCCATGGTTAGGCATTCAGTCTCTACTAAAGCCCAGTAACAAGATAAAAGCTGTTTCTCAAAAGGAGAGTAGTTTTCTACAGAGGATGGCAGGGATTTGCTCCAAAACCCTAAGGGTCTGCATTGTGATTCACCAATAGGAACCTGCCAAAGGCTCCAAAGAGCATCTCTATCTAGTACAGACACTTCAAGCACCGTTGGATCAGCCAGATCATATGGCCCAAGTGGCAGAGCAGCCTGCACGGCAGCCTGAACCTGTTGCAGAGCCTTCTGTTGTTCTGGGCCCCACTTAAACTATCAGTTTTCTTAGCCACTTGATAAACAGGCCACAGCAACACACCCAAATGAGAATATGTTGCCTCCATAATCCAAAGAGGCCTACCAGATGTTGTGCCTCCTTTTTAGTTGTCGGGGAAACCAGATACAATAACTTATCCTTCACTTTAGTAGGAATATCTCAACATGGCCCACACCATTGGTCCCCTAGAAATTTCACTGAGGTAGAAGGTGCCTGAATTATCATTGGCTTAATTTACCAACCTCTAGCATGCATATGTCTCACCCATAAGTCTAGAGTCATCAATACTTCTTCTTTATAGGTCCAATCAGCATAATGTCATCAATATAATGGAGAAGTGTTATGTCTTGTGGAAGGGAAAGACGAACAAGATCCCTTTGGACTAAATTATGACATAGTGCTGGGGAGTTGATATACCCCTGAGGAAAGACTACAAAAGTATACTGTTAGCTGAAGGCAAACTGCTTCTGATCATCTTTTGAAATTGGTATTGAGAAAAAGACATTGGCCAGATCAATAGCTGCATACCAAGTACCGGGAGATACACTAATTTGCTCAAGCAATGAAACCACATCAGGAATCGCAAATGCAAGTGGAGTCACCACCTGATTAAGTTTATGATAATCTACTGTCATTCTCCAAGATCCATCTGTTTTTTACACAGGCAAAATAGGTGAATTAAATGGGGATATAGTGGAAATCACTGCCCCTGCATCCTTCAAGTTCTTGTTGGAGGCAGTAATTTCTGAAACCCCTCCAAGGATGGGGTTTTGCTTTTTGTCTACTATTTTTGTAGGTAGAGACAGTTCTAATGGCTTCCACATGGCTTTTCCTACCATAATAGCCCTTAATCAAAGTGTCAGAGAGCCAATGTGGGAATTCTGCCAATTGCTGAGTATATCTATTCCAATTATGCATTCTGGCACTGGGAAAATCACTACAGGATGGATTCAGGGACCCACTGGACCCACTGTGAGATTCACCTTGGCTAAGACTCCATAAATAACTTGACCTCCACATGCCCCCACTATGACTGATGGGCCACAATGAGGCTTTGTGTCTCCTGGAATTAGTGGCAATTCAGAGCCAGTGTCCAGTAATCCCCAAAAAGTCTGATTATGTCCTTTTCCCCAATGAACAGTCACTCTTATTAGAGGCCTCAGATCCCTTTGGGAAGGGCTAGGAGAAAGACTGACATTATAGATTTTTGGCAATGTAGTGGGGTCCTTCCTCAAAGAGACCTGGCCACCCCTTCATTCAAGGGGTTGTGGGTCTGTAAACTGACTCAAGTCTGGGAATTGATTGAGAGGTCATGACTCTGTATTCTGGCAATTCAATCTAGGGTGCTGTTCACGTGACCTAGAATTCTTTTGTCTATACAGATCAAGTAAATATTTAGTAGGCTTGCCATGTATTTCACTACTAGGAACACCATAAGCAAATAGCCAAGGCCATAATTCCACATGAGTCAGAGTATTCTGATTACTGTTCCAACTCTGCTGTCCATTATGGTAACCACACCCACCTTGCCCTTGCCGATTAAATGCTGCCAGTTGGCACCTACTACCATGGGGTCCAATCAGCCCCATAATAGTTAAGTATCTGAGTTCAATCAGGGAAGTTCTCATTGTCAAATCAGGTTTACATAAAATAGCAATCACAGCAGTCTTCAAGGATGCTGGAGCTCCCTTCACAAATTTATTCCTCACGGTACTGGTGAAAGGCGTGTCTTCTGGACTCTCCATTTCTGGCTCTAGGGGTCTAATCTGATAAATCCATTCTAACAGGCCAATTTCCCTAAGCCTCTGGATACTTTCTTCTACATTAAACCAAGGCAGGTCTGGTACTTCAACTTGACTTAAGGTAGGCCACCACATAATCCATGCCTCATTAAGCCAATCAAGTAAACTATTAGATCCTTTCCTAACCTCTGGAGCTGAGACATTGAAAGAAGAATACATAATTAGTGGGCTTAAATCAATAAACTCAGACTGATCCAATCTTGCATTCCTTGCACATTATCCCACACCCTCAGTAGCCATTCCCATACATATTCTCCAGGTTTCTCTCTGTACGTGTTAACAAAATCAAGTAGGTATTTTTGGGTATAGAGTATCACCTCCTCAGTCACACTTTCTATTTCACCTTTTGGGGCTCCCTGGAACTTGACTTTTAGTTATGGTTCTCCTAGCAACAATGGTTGCTTGAGGTAGTTTCTGAGAGCAATCTTGAGTGTCTTCCATGGCCTCTGCCTCAAACAATGACCCAGCATGACTAGTTTGGGTAGTTCCATCAAACTGAGGGGGAGGGGACAATGGTTTTACAGTAATCCCTTCAGATGGGAGGGATTCAACAGAATTTACAGGCTCCATATCCTGATTATCTGTCCATATGTCCCCATTCCAGGTTTCAGGATCCCGTTTTTTTTCCAACCAATGCCCTCACTTTAATGTCAAACACCATTCTGGAGTGGCAATTTAGCTGGTGTTGTAATTCAGGCACCCTTACAATAAGACTCTGGGTTTGGTTTTCAGCAATATAAGCTCTGTTACTAGAAGATATAAGGCTTTATTTTAGAGCACAGATGGAAGCACTGAGGTCTTTTATGTGGCACTTAAGCCAAGACTCTGTAGCTTTGAGCTTATTTCGCTCTTTCACCACTTTATCCAGTGTAAGTAGGACCAACCAACCAGCTTCCTTATACTCCTCATTCTGACAAAATTGCAGAAAAATATCAAATATCCGATCACCTAGAGCATCACTTCTCACAAGGACTTGATCTATTGGTGGTGCTATTTCACGTATTAATTTTGCAACCCCATGCCACAGATTAGTAGGGCCCTCTTTACTAGCAGATGCAGAGTCATTAGTGTTATTAACATTAATCAAACTGGAGAACCAATTTAGGAAGCCCATTCTTATGATTTTGTCTCTCTAGAACCACT
>NW_006922447.1:287314-287961 GCF_000298275.1 Orycteropus afer afer
CAGGCAGCACACTGACTGTTGACTCCAACGAATGATGATTCCAAGATCTCCAAGCCAAATGGTGGACTGCTCACTCACAAACAGTTGTAGACAGCACAATAGAATCCCGAGCCACAGAAGAATGTCTCTCTTCCCAAGATGTTCCTGGATATCCTGGAAGCAGGCCACACCCCTAGGGAACCTCCCCTTCAACAGATTGGCTACTCAAAATACAGTCATCCAATCCCATCATGGGAGCAACCACACAGAACTGGAGTCTAGCCAAGTTGGCACACATCTCCAAATATCACACATGGGATCACCTTTCTTTAGAATGGGTAAAAATATAGATGTCTTCCAGTCAGTTGACCACATAGCTGTCTTCCAAATCTCTTGGCAAAGCTAAGTGAATGCCTTCAGAGTGGCGTCTGTTTGTTGAAACAACACAATGGGTATTCTGTCAATTCCTGAAGCCTTCTTTTTTTTTCCCAGTTCCTTCAGTGCAGCTTTAACTTTGTCCTTCAATACCATCGGTTGTTGATCACATGACACCTTTGAAATGGATGAACATCAACCAATTTATTTTGGTACAGTGATTCTATGTACCCCCTATCTTCTTTTTATATTCCCTGCATCATTCAATATGTTGCCCACAGAACCTTTGAATA
>NW_006922447.1:292197-300044 GCF_000298275.1 Orycteropus afer afer
TTGGGGTTTAGTCCAATTCTGTATCCTTCCCTTCAAGGCTCAGGGGTCCATGATTATCTTCTGTGTCTGTGTTAACTGGTTTCCCTTTTCTTTGTTGAAGAGGATCTGTGCAATCCTTCTGCCTAGTCCACCATCTTGCCGGAACTTACAGTAATTGACTTTTACTGCTTGAGCTGCTGTTTGACATCTTCTGTTCAGTACTTTTATCTTGTCATTTCTTCCATTTGCTTTAGCTACTCTCTACTCAAGAGCAAGTTGCAGAATTTATTCTGACAGCCATTTTGGTCTTTTTAATGAACTCTTGCTTTCTTCGTGGATGAGATTCTTGATGTCATCCCACAATTCCTATGATTTTCAGTCATTCTTCTTCAGTGTATCAAATCTATTCTTTGAATGGTCTCTAAATTCAGGAAGGATGTAATCAAGGTCAAATTTTGGCTCTTGTGCACTTTTTTTTAACTGTCTTTAGCTTCAAACTGAACTTGCATATGGACAATTGATGGTCTGTTCCATAATCAGCTCCTGGCCTTGTTTGGCTGAAGATATTGAGCTTCCTCAGTGCTTCTTTCCACAAATATAGTCCCTCTGACTCTTGTACACTCCGTCTGGTGAAGTCTAAATGTATAGCCACCATTTATGTTGTTGAAAATAATATTTTCAATGAGTAAGTCATTGGTCTTGCAAAATTCTACCTCACGATCTCTAGCATCAGTTTTATCAACAAAGCTACCAGCTACCAGTGACTCTTCTTTGTTTCCACATTGCAAGGACCAGTGATAATCAACATATCTTGATTTCATGTACAGTCAATTTCAGTCTGTAGAAGTTGGTAATAATCTTGTCTTTGTTTTTGGTGATTCTGCATAGATTTGCATAATAGTAGTGTTAATTGGTCTTTCTTGTAGAAGTATGGATATTATCCTATGACTAATAGCATTATACTTCAGGATAGATCTTGAAACATTCTTTGTGAAGATAAATGCCATGACATTCCTCTTCAACTTGTCATTCCTGGCATAGTAGATCATATGAGAGTCTGATTCAAAATGGCTCAAACCAGTTCACAAACACCTAGGATATCAATATTTATGTCTTTTATTTCATTTTTGACAGCTTCCAATTTTTCTACATTCATACTTCTTACATTCCATGTACTGATTATTAATGGATGTGTGCACTGATTTTTGCTTTTTTTTTTTTTTTTCATTTTGAGTCTTTCCACATTAACAAGTGGAGGTCCTAAAAGCATTACTCTACCCGTGTCATTAAGGTCAATTCTGTTTGAGAAAGCAGCTCTTCCCAAGTCATATTTTGAATGCCTTCCAACCTGAGGGCCTCATCATCTGGTATTATATTAGACAATATTCCAGGACTATTTGTGAAGTTTTCTAATAATATATCAGACAGTGTTTCAGTACTGTTCATAAAGTTTTCACTGGCCAATTCTTTCAGAAATAGATGGCCACTTCCTTCTTTTCAGTCTGTATTAGTCTGAAGACTCTGCTATAATCTGTCCAACATGGGTGACCATGGTAATATCAGTGGCATAGCCTCCAACCTCATAGAAACACATAAGCCACCACAGTTCAGCAAACTGACAGATGAGTGGTGATCATTAATATTACCCAGAAGTACAATTTTCTGAAAATAATTTAAAAATATCTGCTGCAGTGTATCAATAGGGAAATTCCAAAAATCCAGCAGCATTCAAATTGATCTTGGCAAAAAGCAAAGAATATGAGAAATATGTTTTCCTGTGTTTTATGGAATATGAAGAGTTATTTGACTGTGTGGACCATTACAAATTATGGATAACATTGTAAAGAATGGACATTACAGAAAACTTAATTGTGCTCATCAGGAACTTGTGTATAAAACAAAAGGCATTACTTTGAACAGAACAAGGGGATACTACATGTTGTAAAATTAGGAAAGGTGCATGTTTGGGCTGTATCCTTTCACTGAACTAATTCAATCTCTACATTGAACAAATAACCCCAGAAAATAGAGTGTATGAAGAAGAAAGAAGATTAATCGATACCCATTAAACAATTTATAACATGCAAATGAGAAAAATTTGCTTGATGAAAGTGAAGACTTAAAGCACTCACTGATAAAGATCAGAGTGCAGACATAGATTACACCTCAACATAAAAAAAAAAAAAATGAAAAAAGAAAAGAAAAGAAAAGAAAAATCCTCAGAAAGAGACCAGTAAGCTACCTAATGATAAATGGAAAGAAAAAATGATATAGTCAATGATTTCATTTTACTTGGATCCACAATCAACACCTATGGAAGCAGCAGTCCAGAAGTCAAAGGACATATTACATTGGGTAAATCTGCTGCAAAGAACCTCTTTAAAGTGTTGAAGAGCAAAGGTGTCACTTGGAAGATTAGGTTACACCTAACTCAAACCATTGTCTTTACAATTGCTTCATACGCTTGTGAAAGCTGGGCAATGAATAAAGAATAATTGATGTATATGGATTGTTGGTGAAGATTTTGAGTATACTCTGGCCTGCCAGAAGATCTAACACATCTGGGTCAGAAGAGGTATGCCAGAATGCTCTGTAGAGGGGAGAATGGTCAGACTTGGTGTCTCATCCTTGGGTAATGTTATCCAGAGAGACCAGTCTCTTGAGAAAAGTATCATGCTTGATAAAGCAGAGGTTTGGAAAAGCAGGGGAAGACTGTCAACCAAAAGGATAGAAACAGTGGCTTTAGCAATGGGCTTAAGCAGGGCAACAATTGTGAGGGTGGGGAAGGACCAGGCAGTGTTCCATTCTGTTGCACATAGGGACACTGGGAGCCAAAATTGACTTGACAGCATCTATCAGCATCATTACCTAAGACATAATGAATAAGGATAATTTGGGTAGGAGAAGTTTTTGTTTGGATGACGTGAATTAAAATCAACTGGACAGCAACCAGGTTTGTTTGTTTTTGTTTTTCTGTTTTGATTTTGGTGGTTGGTTAAATTCTTGAATTGGATTTTTCACCTCTCCCTGTATCCTTACCCTTGTCATGGTCACAATATGGCACAATATGTCACTTACCTTTGGACTAGACCTCATGCCATGCTAAAGACATTGATATAGAGAAATATTTCAATTGCCAGTGCACCAATCCAAAGCTTAAACCTGAAAAGATCTCATGTGTTCCCATTAGTTTTATTCCATTTCTCATATTGCCATGAGTACATTTTCATCCCAGGAGAAAGAGGACAGACATGGTCAGGAGACCCTCCATATCTTACCTGCCCCAGCAAAGACCAGCTTATAACAGCTAGTCACTAGTGACAGGCATATCCATTCGTTATCAATAACAAAAGAGTGTTGTTATATGCCTCAGGTTGTAGGGTAGTTTTATGCAACAATAGTTAACTAATGAAGCTTCATTTTATTTCATTATGAGTACAGAAAACCCTGAAGCTTACTGAAGCTTTAATCAAGCTAGTATTTAACCCTGAGGCTGATCACTTACCTCACTAATAAATTTAGTTTAAGTTTAGTTTCATATTAATTTTCCAAAGCTGATGCATGCATTTGTACTGGAGAAATTAGGAAGATAATATTGCTAAGTATCAACAAATAAATTAGCTATGTTTGGAAAAGGGAAAAGAACAACAACCAAAAGTTACTTTATACCATAAAGAATAAATAGGTTAAAATCATTTAAAGTCATGTGAGATTCTCAGTTTCCCTTTATAAAATTACAGATAAGATTGTAATTTGGCCGTTGAAATACACTTGTACTGGCAAATTTTCCCTACAAAAATAATGCTATCGGCAACTAATTATGAGAGTTATTCAGTAAATTTTATGATTTATAACTCATTTGTAAAATGTTTTTCTTTGTATCTTCAATATAAGCAAAGTTGACTTTATTAAATGTGATAAATATACATAGAATTCGTCATTAACTCAGAATTTGTATAGAAGCTGTCCTGTAATTAAGCTTAGAGATTTTGTAATTTGTAATTACGGAGTTAAACGATTTGGGGAGTGCCACTTGACTGCTGGGAGCTCTGGTAGCATAGTGGCTAAGACACTTGCCTGCTAACCAGACGGTTGGCGGTTCAAACCCACCAGCCACTCCTCGGAAAGAAGGTTGGCAATCTACTTCTGTAGTGATACTGCCTTGGAAACCCAAGGGGTCGCTATGAGTAGGGTCTGACTCAATGGCACACAACAACAACAACAACAACAACTTGACTGCTAACCAGAAGGCTGGCAGTTGAAACTCACCAGCCACTCCTAGGAAGGAAGATAAGACAATCTATTTCTGTAGTGATACTGCCTTGGAAACCCAAGGGGTCGCTATGAGTAGGGTCTGACTCAATGGCACACAACAACAACAACAACAACAAAGCCAAGAGATTCTCGATTGAGATTTCCGTGCTCCACACATATTCTAGGGTTAAGGGACCACAGATGCTTCTATATTTTTCTTTTACTTGTATTTGTGTGAAAGTTTATAAAGCATATTAGTTTTCCATTCAACTACTTATACACATGCTGTTTTGTAATATTATTCCCAATATCCTCAATTGGACAGCACTCTTCCTTGGGGTCCCATTTCCATTTGTCCTTCTTTTGTGCCCTTTCCTGACTTTTTTTGGGGGCAAAAAACTGCCCTTTTAGTCTATAAGGCTTATTCCAATTAGTATTTTCCTCATGAGTGTTGTTCATTTTATAAGCCCATCTGTTGTTTGGTTGCAAAGTGATCCCTGAGATTTTGCTCATTTTCAGGTTTGAAGGATAGCCACAGGCTCAGGGTTCTCATCACTCTGTATAGGACTAAGTCTGGTCTTTTTCATTATAGTGAATTTTGTCCTGCGTATTTCTCCCATTCTCTCTAGAATCTCTTATAATATCTGTCAGAGGAGTCTGTACTGGTTGCCAGAGGTCATGCAATGCTTCTGGTCTCAGGGTAGTGGAGGCTGGATCATGTGGTCCATTAGTCCTTTGACAATTGTTTCCTCAAGCCTTTAATTTTCTTCTGTCTTTTCTTAAGATAGGAAAAGACCAATAGTTGAATCTTAGATGGTAATTTGTGAAGTTTTAAAATCCCAGCTGCTATTCACCACAGTTCATTGTAAGACCTTGTCTTTTTGAAGTATGTATGTCTATTGACTTAGCTGTTCAGCAAGACTGTGGTCCTAAGTTCCCAACCCCTATAGCTTATTTTCATAAGGTGCTTGATTATGGCTAAGATATTTTCCTAACTTTTCCCCTATTTGCTCTACAATACACATGGATATATTTAACACACATACAAACACATGTATACAAATTTTCTCTTCCTTAATTAGGAATAAATATAATCAGAGACACAAAGGACCTTTACAAAGAAAAGTACAAAACACTATCACAAGAAGCCAATAGTGGTCTACGTAAATGGAAGACTACATGATGTCTTATTGATATTTTCACACTGTTAAGAAGACTTAACAGCATGAAAATATCAATAATACTTAAAATGATCTCCAGATATAATTCAATCTTGTTCCACATTTCATATATCTTTAAAAAAATGATAAAAATAATCAGCTACTTTATAAGGAAAAGGAAGGGATACCATATAAGTCAAACATCACTAAAGAGGAAGAACAAAGTAGGACTCTCTGATCTCCAAACCTACTACACAGCCATTGTAGTTAAAACAGCTGGTACTGGTACAGTAACAGACATATTTACCAGTGGAACAGAATTGAGAATCAGAAGTAATCCATCAATTTATGGACAGTGGAACTTTCATATAGGGCCAAAATTTGCTAAATGGGGAAGAGATAGTTTCTTTAATAAGTCATGCTGGCAAAATATGATATTAATTTGCAGAAAAATGAAACAGGGGCCATATCTTCAGACCATATACAAAAACAAACTCTAGTTGGATCAAAGACCTGAACATAAAACCTACAATTATAGAATCCAAAAAGAAAAAATTAGTGACAAAATTAGGGGCCTTATTCAGCGTACAAATACACTATCAAACAAACATGTACTAAAACTGCACAAACACCAGAAGACAAAATAGATAACTGTTGTTGTTGTTGTTGTTGTTGTTATGTGCCGTCGAGTTGGCCCCGACTCATAGCGACCCCTCCTTGGGTTTCCAAGGCAGTATCACTACGGAAGTAGGATTGCCCAACCTTCCTTCCGAGGAGTGGCTGGTGGGTTTGAACCGCCAGCCTTCTGGTTAGCAGTCAAGTGCTTTAGCCACTATCCTACTAGGACCTTCTAAAAATTAGATACTTACATGCATCAAAAGATTTCATCAGAAGAGTAAAAAAAGAACACAGATGAGAATAGGAAAAAACAAACCTGGCAATGACATATCAGACAAGGGGCTAATCTGTAAAATATATAGAAAACCCCAACACCTCAACAACAAAAGGACAAATGATCCAATTAATAAAAGAACAGAGAATATGAACAAAAACTTCACCAAAGAAGACATTCAAGCAGCTAACAAACACATGAGCAAATACTCATGATAATTAGCCATCAGAGAGATGCAAATCAAACAGCAAGATATCTCATTCCAGCAATAATAGCAAAGTTAAAAATGCTGGCAAGAGTGTGGAGAGACTGCAACTCTCATACACTGCTGGTGGGACTCTAAAATAGTGCAAGCACTGTGGGAAATGGTATCGTGCTTCTTCAAAAAGCTAGAAATAGAAATGCCATGTGGTTGGTAGTCTTGTTAGGTACTGTTGAGTTTACTCTGACTCATGCACAACACAGTGACACACTGTTTGGCACTGTGCCATCCTCATAATTCCTTTTATTTTATTTTATTTATTTTTATTGTGATTTGGGTGAAGATTTACAGAGTAAATTCACTTTCCATACAGCAGTTCACATATACTTTGTCTCATGTCATTGACCAGTTTACCACAATGTGACAGCTCCCCTCCCACTTCTTCCCCATAGTTACCTCTTCCCAGTGTCCATCTCTCCATACACTCCTGCCTGCTAAGCTTTCTCCCTGTGCATAAGCAGCCTTTCTTTCTCCCATGATTGTTCTCTCCAAGGAGTGTATCTACTTAAGGTAAATGTATAACTCATATGCCTGTATTTTTTTTGGCTGGAAACCACAGGTGAGGGTTCAATTCAAGACCTGAAAGTTAGCTAGGGACCATAGTCTCAGTGGTTCCACAAGGCTCTATTGGACAAGCAAACCTGGTCCTGGTCCCCACCTTTTTTTTTTTTTTTCTCTAAATGATTTTGTGTTTTGTTCCACATTGTTCTCCCTCTCTATCAAGGATCTCCTTCGTAGATCACCTTCCAAGTGGATGACATTGGTCGCCGGGCACCATCTAGTTCTTCTGGTCTCATAGTTGTATAGGCTGCAGATTGGATGGTGTACCAGTCGCTGGGACTAATTGTTTCCATGAATTTTAGTTTTCTTCATTCTTCTTTGCTCTGATCTAGGAGTGACCCATTGTTGCATCTAAATGGCAGCTTGCTAGCTTTTAAGATCCCAGTCACTACTCACCAAAGTAGGAGGTGGAACAATATTTTGTATAGTATGTTATGCCAATTGAGCTTGCTGTCCCCTGCAACTATGGTTGAAGCCCACAGGTTCAACCACTTGGTCCCTCTGGGTAGCTGGCTGTGACCAGGCAGTGACCACAACCTTCCTCTGACATCAGCTCTACTATACAGCTTGGAATTCTGATCATTCACACAAACTTATAGGACCATTTTCTGCCAACTCTATATATGTTCTTGGATACACTCCACATTAAATAGACATACCTAATCTTTTAGCCTGTCCACCTATCTATCCATCCATATACCCATGTTTGCCTTCACAGACAACACAGTACTGTATGTGC